>NW_009207317.1:0-66163 GCF_000690835.1 Fulmarus glacialis | reverse complement strand
AGCACTGCTTTATAGCACTTTTCGTGGTATACCTTGTGCTCCTCTAGATCAAACTTACCATGCTTTTTTTTTTTTTTTAAATCCTTTAATCAAGTCATCAGGAAGAAATCTCAGCAAGCCGAAGAAAGAGAGAAAACATAATGGCTCCATTATGAAATGAGAACAGACCTCACCCTTCCAAATTTCCAGCACACTAGGCCTCTGCCCTTGCTTTGGAGGAAGATGGGAGGGTTGTGGTGGTACGTGCAGGCAAACAAGAATTTGCTTTAATCACTTCAGTGAGTAGGAAAATCAGGCTGTGGTAAGTTGTCATGTAACAAGCTCATGAATAAAAACCAGTGAAGCAAAACATGGGGAGACGCTGTTCCTTTCTAGAAGTCCTTTCAAACTTAATGCCTAGGGTTTTCAGATGAGTTTGTACATAATTATACTATTTAGTCATGACAACAGAAAGAAAGATAAAAGAGTCATTGGGTCCAGAATTGCAGAGTCACATACATCCCATAGGAAAGAGATCTTCAGCCATGACTGGATGTATCTTGCCAGCTGAGGAAAGACCAAGCAACTTCTGGTCTTTCAGATAAAGAAACTTTTTTAAGGCCTCAGTTCAACAAGATCTTTTCAGTAGCACGTGACAAGCCACTGCTTGTCACACTGATGGTGGTTCTTAATTGCTCCTGCTCCAACAGACAGACTGTGGATAAGCCTCCTCACTCAGCAAAGTGAGAGCATCTGCTAATTATAGCCTGGGTGTTAATGTATTCTTTGGCTTAACTCAGGAGTGCTTTAATTAGGTTGTTCTCTGACCTTCTGATTTTGGTTTTTTGGTACAAATAGCTGATCCTTCTCTGTTGCTGTCTGAAGTGATAGGCTGCGGTGCAGCCACAGGGCCTGGTGAAGTATGGCTACAGCAACGTGTTAACACGCAAGTGTGACATCAACGGGAGCAGGATCAAATGCTGGGAAAAAGCAAGAAAGAGGTGAAAATCCTGCCTCTGAGGCTGTCATTGGGAGATTGCCAGGATTTTGTTCCCATTCATCATCCATATCATCATCATTTAGAGAGCATCTAATGACTGCTCGGACAGGATATTTTAGCTGTCCACACATTGTAATTGACCTAGAAAAGGTCAATTGATGTCCTTTTTTTTGAACTGATTAAACATGCAGCAATTGTGGTGAATGGTATTGGGTGGGAGAAACCAATGTCATTCCACTGACAACTTCAATAGGAATCTGACGATTTTCACCAGAAATCATCTGAATGCTCTTAAAGTGCACTGGAGTTATGCCATTACCTTCAACGAGCTTCTACTCAGAGCACACATCTGGATAAGGCATAAAATTAGTGTGTTATTCTTTAAACATGGAAAAAATTATATTGGAAATCAATTTTGTTCCACTTAGGCAGATGTGATTCCTTACTACCACCGCCCTTCCCTTCATTTGTCCTCGTGCCTTTCATTATCAGAATGCCAATGTAATAAAGTTAACTCCCTTTGTTGTAGTACAAAAATTACAACTGAATTCTTGAAAGCTTAACAAAAGTAGAGACTAAAATAAAACAAAAACTAAAACCCAGAAAAGTAAGACAAAAGACTTGGCTTAAGCACACAGAAATATTGATAGAAGACCTTTAAACATTACCTTAATAGTTGCAACTGACAATTTCAGCAGCAGTATCAGAAAAAAAATTAAATAGTGTCTTGCTTTGTCTTTGCAAGGCTGGATGTGAGGTGAAAGGGAAAATAACACTATGAGATTCCCTAATATTCTTGATTTAGATGGATACACCCAGAGTACTTGGAGTGACGAATATAACCAAGAGATGGCAGCAGTTCATGCACTATTCATTTACTTTATTTAGTTTGCAACATTATTTTCTTCCTATAAGGTACAAGGAAATTAAGTTGTGTTTAGCTTATGATGCAAAGCGTTTCCATCATTACTAAAGGAAAAGGAAGGGCAGAGACAAAGGAGAGAGGGAGAAATAGTCTGATGAAGGCATTTGGAAATTTGTTTTAGGCACACATCCAAGGATTCTTTTTGGAAAAAAATGAGCACTGTTTGCCATATAAAAGAGCAAAAAAACAACTCCTGTTGGAAATCTCTTATGGGTGTACATACTGTACAGCTGCACTACTAAGTGGTGAAACACATGTCCTGTGATCTGCTATGATTCTAGGACCAGAAATGCACATCCCATTTTCACAGAAAAAGATGACTGCTACCATCTGGAGAACCTGACATTTGCTTTGAGGGCGGGATGATCTAAATGATGCTCCAGTGAGTAGCTTCAACCTTGCTTCTGCGAGGAGGGGGACTGCTCCAAGTACCAAAGTGGTGTGCTAAAGAGAGAACCACAGGCTCATGTTTAGTTACAAATGTGCATCTAAAAAGAAACCCTCCTGTACACTGAATCACTTATTTTGGCTCAATCATGCATACTCAAAGGCATCTCTTTCTTCAGGACCACATCTTGTAGGGGCTAGACACTTTCCAGTGGCTTCCATCTGAAAATGTGACACCTTTTAAATTTAGCAACCTTTTTTGGATAGGCAATAGAATTAAAAAAGAAAAGCTGAAACAACCTCATTTGTGAGGGTGGATTACTTCAAAGAGAATGTGGAGTGGATGAGGCATTGCTACAACAGTCAAATGAAAATACTGCAATTATTAGTCACATCTTATAAGGAACTGAACACAGGGACAAAGATACACTCCAACTCCCTGATTTCAAGGAGGAAAAGTTTGCATTAAGAAACTAAGTTAAAACATCTTGAAGGATTCAGTAAATGTTCGGTGACTTCGGAAAAGATGATTAGATCAATAGAAAGCTTAGATCATAGCTCAGTAGTTCAAACAAATACAGATAATCATAGACTTGCTTATCTGACAGGTAGATAGCTAGATAAATATACAAAAACCCCTAAGTTATCACTGCTAGACTAGATGCCTTTGCATGGTGATCAGCATAGTCTACCATCACTGTCTTTCACAGCGTCAACAAATTATGCTTTGCTCCCTTCACTGCACCAGAGATGAAGGAATAGTCATGATAAAATCCAGAATGCAGACATTCCATCTAAAGGGGCTTTAGGTGTGGTTTAACCCCAGCCTGCAGTCCAGATGGGTGATTGCTGAGTATTGCCCAAGCACCTCACAGCTTACAGGCTGCTCCCTTGGACAACCTGAAAAAAAAAAAGAGTCCTTTGTATGTGCGTATGTTTAAGCACTGCATATGTACAGGAGCACATTCTTTTGGCCCATAGATCTTGCCAGCATGGTCTGGACTGAAGCAGAGTGGCTTAGTGCTGCCTAAATGCCACTAAAGTCCTTCAGAAAGATGCCGATTCAGGAAGAGCTGTCTGAGAAAGTCTTGCAAATGCTGATACAAACATAAAACCAACTTCTCTGAGTACAGTCTACTCTTTGCCTTCATGATTAGTGCATGCATGAAGGATGTGGAGGATCTGCTCTCTAGTTCCCTCCTTTCTGATTTTGTTAGATAGGGATGAAAATATCCAAATTCCCCATGTCCTAGCTGTGTGCATTATGTTACAGCATAGTCAGGTTTCCTCTTATTTGCCCCACTATGAATTTTGCATTTCAGGGTGCAGAGTGGTCCTCTTTCAAAAAAAGGGTAGTGCATACCCCATTTCCAGAGTACTCCAGATCATAATTCAGGATCAAGATTTTGAGTCTTCCTAGGCCAGAGTCCAAATTCCCCATCTTCAGAGTGATCACTTTAAAATCAGAAGTAATTCAAAAGAAAGGATACAACAATAATAGATTTCTTTCTAAAAGTCTTGAGTTGTGCCTCATGATTATTATTGGCTAACTCTAAGTGGCTGTTCTTTCAGCATAGAGAAAATTCCTGACTATTTTTCAGAAATTACTATTTCTTCCACTCACACCATTCACTGTCAAGGTAAGCTAATGCAAACAGTATGGATTTTTGCACTAAAGCTAGGTGGCAAGATGATACAGTGAAATAGTTTCAAGGACTTCATTCACATGCTCTTATAAAACGACATAGCATGGCATGAAACACTCATGTCTTCACTTGCAACTAAATAAAGCACTAAAGTAAGGTGATTCTAATTATAGTATATTTATATAGAGTACATTTCTTAAACAAATTCCAATACCACTATAACTTTTTTAAAAAAAATCTGAACACGTCAAAATTTATATCATGAATTAATGTGCATTAAAATAATAATGCCAAATTAGCACTCCAAAATTAATTTAATGTGCAAGGCTCTGCCAAATCTTTTGAGAAACTTTTGTATCATCATGAATTTGCTTCACAAGTAGTGTGGTATCCGTGGATGCTCGCTTACCGGCAATAGGTATTGTCAAGCTACAGTTATTTTCAAAATGATCAAGGGGCATAAATTCTTAACTTATTATAGAGATCCTATTCAGGTTTTTTTTCCAGTCTTCCACTGCTTTGATTTTATGCTAATGTAATGCCATTGATTCGGTTAGGGTCAAAAGGATGTAAATCTGTAGTAACTTCTTGTCAGAGGGAGATTGAAAAGGAATTGATTGAACAGGTCAGTCCACTACTGGAATAAGACTCGTAAACGTAGAAGTGGCAGCTTTGTTTGCCATAGCCTGAAGACTCTCTGGGGATCCAGGCCTGGAGCCATCAGCTCGTCAAGCCAAGGATGGCTTCTTACTGTGTCAGTAGCACCAGGAGCGTGACGGGCCACTGATCCTATCTGTAGCTGATATCTCCAGAGCCTTGAAAGTTCTAGGATTTAGGACCCTAGGACTGACACACTTTCTGTCTACATTGATGGCTTCATCTCAGGAAGAGCCTGGCAATAACATTTTCATGCTTGTACAAAGTCATTACAAAGCTCTTAGTACGTATGTAGGAAGTGTCCCATGGACCTTTATTGCAGCAATGAGCCTTCTAGGGACAGCTTCTAAGGTTTCTGGACATCTGTCGGAGGACTGAGCATTATCACCTTAAAGTCTTCCCAGTCCACCCAAGCAGTGAAAGGATGCTGAGAAATCCTGGACATGAGCAAAACATTCCTGTGAAGACCTCGGATGAAATTTATGTGAAAAGTGGATAGCTTGACTGTAACAGTAGGGCAAAAATGCAGATAACATGAAAAAAAAAAAAGTAGGCAAGGAGAGATGCAATTTTTGAGTAGGTCTTTTCATATAGTCAAATCTGTGTTAGTGCCAGCAATGCAGGAAGTCAGTGGGTGTCTGATTATCATCTCCTGAAGACAGAAAAATTACCATTGTAGCATTTTTTTTTTTTTAAACCAGATGAATTTTTAAATTATAATTGAATGTATATATAGCAGCTTTGTTTGGTTTTTTTTTTTTTCCATTTCCCTCCACCTGGCTTTCTCATACAAAAGCTTCCCCTTCTCATACCATTGGTAGCTTGGAATATGAACAATGTATTTTGTCTTCAGCTTAAGTTCAGTATGTGTTTCTGAACTACTTGGCGGGGAGTGGGGGGAATCCCTTTGTAATGGCTTCTAAATAAATTCAGTATCAATTTAAACTATTAGAGGAAGTTAAATCAAAATAATTAGGATATTAAAATACTTTGTGCATTTCCAATCACTGGTTTATTGCAAATCTGGATCTTTTCCAAGAAACAATAATAGAATGAATACATTAGAATGTTTCCTTTCCCTTAATATGAAACCATTTGCTCATGAAAAGATGATTGATAACTTGCATTAAACACAAAACCAGATTGATTTGCAGACATGCTTGAGGAGGGGCTGGAAGGAAAGGAGAATAAATGTCACATTAACAAACATTACACGGACACACATTCACACACACTAACTGTATTAACCAAATAAGAAAGGAAACAACATAAAAGCTTTCATAACACCTCTTCTCATTATAAAAATATACTAACCCTGTGCAATGTAATTGCTAAATAGACCTTGGCATGGAGAAAGAGAGATATTTGGAGATTCTGATTGCAAGTGCTCTGAACCAGTTCAGAAAAAAACTAGAGCAGGGTACAGAAGGAGATAAATGTAAGCTGGTTGCAGTGTCAACTAAGTTATTGGCTCTGTCTTGTTCCTGATCCCTCCACCATCCTTCTTCACAAAATGAAGAATTATGTCTTCCAAACTGTGTAGCCTGCTGGGACTGGGAAGCATAAATAAACTTGCGCTGTGCAAGTCCTTGGTCTGCAGGCGTTGCCATTCTCTTCTCCCTGCCACTGCCGCAGAAAGTGTCTGTCTCTGATAGTTGCCACTTTTAGTCTTAGGGCAGACTCAAGTTTCCAGCCTTATAGGTCTTTGTTTCGAGCCCTGGTGTAGTGTCCAGGGTGGCAAGTGTTACACACAGATACGTATGCATCCATGGGCAGGCTTCTGCCAGCTGGAGAGAGCAGGGCTGCAATCAAAGCCCAGTCTTGAGCAAAACACAGGAGTGTGAGCAGTATCACTTGAAGACATCTATGTGTATTTCTGTGACTCCTCAACACCTTTCTTGATTATAGTTTTTTTGTTCTGTTTACATCTGGGACAGGATTTTAATTTACCATATCCTCCTATTAGCTTTCCTCTTCTTTGTTTTCCTCTGCCCTGAAGAAGATAAGAATTGCTGTACTGGACACAGTAAATGTTTGTCTATCTCAGAGGGTATCCGTTTACAGATTCTTAGGAAGAATATAAGAAATTATATAAATATTCAGCCCTTTGTGGTACATTCCTCCACCTTTCTGAAGAGAAAGCAAATAGTATACCCCTTTTCTGTTCACTTAAGGGTATTTAGAGTCACTTCTTGGGCCGTCAGGCATTCACGAAGTTGCAGAGTCTCCTGATGTGTCTGATGTACAGCCTGTAGTGAATTTGAAACAAGGATAAGCATTCTTGAATCAAGTGAACATGATGCTGCCAACAAAAGACTCCAGTAAAAAATGGGTATTACAGTATAAACAAGAGAATTCTGAGTAAAGATCAAGATGTTGTATCTCCTTGGCATTTGATAATGCTGCAATCACTGCAGGAATATTATGTCCAGGTCTGATGTCTGCAATTCAGGAAGGATAATTGCCAATTGTTTTGAAAAGAAGAATGAGTGAAGTACTAAAAAACATGCCCAAAAGACGAATATTTAAGGAATTCAATCTGTTAGCTTATAAAAGAGATGGAGTAAATCCATCCCATTTCATAAGGATTTCAGTGCGCAGGACGGGTTTACTATTGAAACTCAAACCAATAAAGCTACTCAGGGATTAGAATCCAAAGTTGAACAAACAATCTGTGTGATAAGATATACATTTTTTAATAGGGAAGTTATTAATCATTAGAATAATGCAACAAGAGCTTTCACTGTATCACGGGGCAATTTTAGACTACCATCAAATACTAGATTTTGCTAGATTTCATTTTCTTTCCTAAAAAATTCTTTAAAAAAAATCTTAAACAGAATGTAGTTCAATCATGTTGGAACATCCACACTATACAAGTAATCCCTTAGAAGTTCACTTCGGGTCCCTTCTGGATTTTATAATGTAGAAGCTGATGACTCCTGAAATACTTAAGGATGTTCAGCTGCACCTAGCAGAGCACAACCCTATCTCTGCAAGCATATTTCAGTGCCAAGGCAAAACAAAACCATACCTGATGCAGTGGGCCATTGATATTTGAAAGTAAATCCCTTGGTTTTTAATTTATATGTCCTAAGATCCCGTTTAAAAATGTGTTTCCCTTCTCGTAAGTCATCACATAACTCCCTACTAATCCCCCTCATTTACATTGAATATTAGCTTTATGGAAAATGGTAGTAATTAATCCTTCGTAACTATAATTTAGTGGTTGGGCTGCACAACAGCATGAGAATTAGCATGGCACTGGGAGCCAGGTTATCAGATTCATTTCCTGGGTAAGTCCTATTATGTTCTGCAGGATGGGCACAGCACACAACGAATTTAATTACACAGCCTTTCAATCAGCTTTCTTGTAAACCAGAAAACTATCTTCTAGCCCTTTCACTTTACAGAAAGCAATGCTTTCTCTGAAGCCACTTTTGAACTTGACCAGCTAATTGTTCTATCTGGACGCTAATTATTAGTAGTAGCTAATGACTAATGACCTTTCCTGCAAGGTCATATCCCAAGATGACACCAGAATCTATAAACATTCTCCTAAAATGGTAAGGACCGGTAGTAAAGATTATGATTAACAGCAAACAGCCCACTTTCTGAATAAAATATAGATGAACATATCACAATAAAACCAATATTACACTGATTAATAGCTTAAATAAGTAAGTAAATAAATATAGTCACAACTTCACTTCATGATGAAGTGTGATGTTGTCATACGTCATTCTCTCCAAGGAGGCATTACCCCTTAGATTTTGTCCATTAAAAGACCTGGGTTATATTGCCAGGTCTGGCAGTGACCTGCCTCAATGAATCACTCCGACTCTCTCTGCCTGATCCCCTTACTGCTCTTTTTTACTTTTTTCAACGTCGATAATAAAGTAGTTTTGTTCAGTATCCTGACACCAACACCCCCAGCAGAGACCTGTCCCATGAAGGTGACTCTCAGATTGTCTCTGTGCTGCCAGTGGATACAGAGAGTGTTTTGAGAGGGTACCTCAGATCTACAGTAGAACGGAGCATCCTTTGGAAGTTCTTCTCCAGGATACACAGTAAGTAGGCTCCTAGTTTTGATGATTTGGTTAAGTACTTCAAATTCATTAAAAGGTCCTGGCTTACACATGCTTATTTCTCTTCTCTATCATCTAAGTAAAAAGGGATGGCAGAGTAAGTGAGACTTTTAGACTGTCTTACTGCTAAAATGTTTGGATTATAGAGATATATGACTATATTTCACCCAGAAAGAAAAAAAGCAAGCCCAACCAAGTGAACACATTCAGAAGTGAGAAAAGCAGCAT
Organism: Fulmarus glacialis; assembly: GCF_000690835.1. NCBI lineage: Eukaryota > Metazoa > Chordata > Aves > Procellariiformes > Procellariidae > Fulmarus > Fulmarus glacialis. Next base: position 57,253 of record NW_009207317.1, on the reverse strand, counting down.
GGGAATACAAAGAGTTTGCTGGAGATTCTCCTTGTTTCGTTATTTATATTTCCCCACAGTGGCAAAAAAACACATTCCTATATTCCATATAAAATATAATGCACTTAATTGATCTAAGTAATTTCAAGGCTGCTGAATAGCAGAAGCCTCCAGAGTGGAATATTCTGACTTAATGATCACATAAAATTGCTCGAAGTGTTTTTAATGTCATTGTAATTTCTGAGTTTGTTTAATAGTTGAGGGGGAGAGAGGGTAACATTAACAGTCATCTGCGTGGCTTGCATGACTGTATATTACAAATGATACATGCATATGCCACAAAAGCCATCATTTTAAAATGGCTGCAGTAAAAATGCAGTTATAATGAGCATTTGCTTTAGGCCATGACACGGTTTAATGAGGATGATATTGCATTGGGATTCAGGACACCTCAGATTTGTTTGCAAGTGTTTGACCCTTTAAGGAGTCAGATCACTTACTGATTGCACTGATTCCTTCCTCTTTCTTTCTCAGCCTCATCTATTCCATCCATAAAAACTTCAAGCCAAGAGCTGGCCAACTCAGATGTCCACCACAGTACGGTTGTAATCCACATTACACCTGCAGAGTATATCGTAAAGAGATTTCTGTATTTATTTTTAATGTAGTATGTTGTAAACAGCTGCCTTTTGTCCCTAATCATAAAAATTTTGGTTAATTTCAGACATTTTTTTTTCTTACTGGCCTAAGTCCAGACTCATTCGCAGATGAGGGTCAACACATTCACAGGCCAAGAGTGCAAAGCCACTATGGACTTATTTTGAAGCACAAGTGGGTATTATGTACGCTGCCTGCATGGACGCTTTTTTCAGTGCAGGTGGCCTCACTGATTTCAAAGCTTGTGATAGCTGGATTTGCAGCATGTGTTGCTCTGCTGGATACCTTTATTCTCCCCAGCCCGGTGTTTGCCTGCTGTTGAAGTCTTTTCCCCAATTTCTACCAACACTGTTCAGAATTATTTTGCAATATTAAAAGAAGAATTAAGATTTTAAAGCTAATGCCATATTCTTCTACCCCTCTGCTCTGTTTGAAGTTATTTTAATCTTCTCAACCTTGCCATTTTTTTTTCTTATTGGACTTGTCTAATTTGCCTCATTTCTAAGTCATGATGATATCCTCAAGACACCAATTCATAACTTCCTCATGGTGAAATTGTTCATTAAAATCTAATTTTTACCATCTAATTCTGGCTTTTTAGCTAATGAAATCAGAGTAATTATAAATATCTATCTTGCAACATTGCATATTGACATTTGAATATAAAGACTCGGAATGGAAGAAAAGCACCACTGGAGAACTTATTTTCTTTCCTCTAGCTGCAAAGAAAATCAGCTCAATCATAAATATATGGATTAAAATACCCTCATCTAAGTTCATTTCAATATTAACTTTATACCGCCATTAAGGTTTGCCTGAACATGAACCATAAGGGACCATATCTAATTTCACATGAGCTACGTTTGGTTTGCTCAGATCCATTATTTAACAAAAAGAACTGAAATGCTCAGAAAGAAAGGTACAGCTCATGCTGTATTTGATCCAGAGTTCAACAAGAGCTTTAACATCTTCCAAAAATATTAAAATATATTGAAGGAAAGACTCACTCAGGAGAACTTTTAGTACTTTTTTCTAGTCTTATTGTAGTTGCTGACTCTAGACTAGATTCATGGCTGAATTTTATGGGGTCACATTGTGATTACCCTGTGACACCAAATAACTGCCCCACAATCTTATACAGTTAGAAGAAGAATTTCTTTATATTTTTAAGTTTTTGGCAATTCTCACTAGAAGATATAGATACTGATGGATATTAATATATTGATGCAACAGTCTGAAAAATGTATGGATAAGGGAAAGACAATCAGATGTGTAGTAGGTTAATGTAATCACCACAGGATGGGGATCTGATCCTGTGTTTAATTCTGCAGTTACAGATCCCTTTGAAGTAGTGTGGTTTGGAGAGCTGGATGTCAGTTCTGCAGATACACCGCTTTAAAAAAGGCTTCAGAAAACCATAGGTAAGGTATTGTAAGGATGATCAAGTAGGTATGTTGTTATAAAAAAAAAGAAAAGATTTGTTGCAACCAAAATGATTTACCTTGTGGGATCCATTTTTATAAACTTCCTGTAGATCCCTGCCCATTTTCTTGCCAAATTGCTTTGTGAAATGTGGGGATGCTCACTTACTGTTTGCGCTCCAGTAAGGCAGCCAAACTTCAGATTGCCTTGCAAATGGGGCCTGCTGGGCTGCCAGGTCCTGCGCCACAGAGCCCAGTCCGAATGAGCTGAAAGCTCCAGCCCGAGGCAAAGTTCCTGTCCTGATTGTAATCTGCAATCTGAGAAGCAAGGTGGTTTCAATACACTGCAATTGGGAATTTACTTAAAGGTGATGATAAGTGGAGAAGTTTAATTGCTTTTTTTGGGATCTAAGAGCTTAGACTCCTAGATTTGTCCTTATTTTAATTTTTCAACATTATACAAAGAAATACCCTGATGTTCTGTATGTTTTGTTGTTTGTTTTTGGTTTTTTTTTTTTTTTTAAATGAAACTGTAGATACAGTCACTGAGGAGAGAATTGCTGGGAAGAGCAAAGACGCTAGTCAGAAATTCTTCACTCAGAGTGCCTCAGCCACAACAGAGATGTTATCTCACTCCATATTTTACACAACAACTCAGAAGAGGTTTGTCTAGTGAAGGCAGCTAAAGTCGTCATTGCCAGTCTACAAAACGTACAATTATTTTGGTTCATGCAATCTGTCTCTGTGATGAGATGTCTCACAGTAAAGACATTAATAACCACTAAAATAACTATTTAGTTATTATGGCTAGATGATTCTAAGTCCTTTTTAATCAAACGCTTCAGTATCAGCTGGTTTGATATCTGTTGGCAAAAATACTCTTCTTGACAATGGACCAAGGGATTCACAGAACAGACACAAGGGAGACTTGTTTCAGGCCCAACACCAGTTAAGGGAAATTCATGGACATTATGTCACTGCAGAGAGAATGGAGAATGGTGTGATCCAGTGGCAGAGACAAGAGGTTTCTGCATGTAAGAGCATGTTCAGGCAAGCATTCCCTGGGGATGAGTATAAGCCGATCCTCCAGAAATTTGCAGCTGCAGCTTTTCTTGCTGGGATTGTGAGCAATTGAGTAGTAGGACCTGATGAGATAACTGGTGGGCCTCTGACAGTGGTTGGCACCCAGGAATGTAATGACTCTGGGGTTATCATTCATCAGCTCTTGTGAAAACAACGTAAGAATTTAATCTTGTGGCACCCAAAAAAGAAAGAACCTAACACCTCCTACCATGTGAATGTTCTATTTCAAAACAGGGAAAGTTGAACCTCTATGGCAGCCTGCTGGCTCTGATTTTACTTGGAATAATGCAGAAGGGTTATTCTGGAAGTCAGCTTTCTTTTGGAAATAAAAAGGATCTCCCAATTACTGCAACTGAGTATTAAGATGAACAGAAAAAGGATCAAACAAAGCAGTCTTAAAACTGCTATCATTTACTTCTATTGCCAGTTTAGTGGCGTTAATGCACTGCATACATACATTTCAGAGAGGTCAGTGGTAGGCGGCACATGACTTTTTCAGAAAATGTAAACAACAGACTAAATATTTTGAAAGCATTAGTCTTGGAGAATGGCAGTTACAATATCGTGGGCATAAAGTTAATGAAGAGAGGATATGGAAAATAACCTGGACCTTGGAACATCTTTGTTTTCAACCCAGTGCTCAGTTAAGGGGCTTTTGTACCAGGGAGGCCCAAGTGTAAGGATTACCAGGGCAGTTAAGCCAAATCAGGTCCACACTGCAGCCTAGAGCTAAACAAAGAGCTGGTATAATTGTCTGTCGTCTTCCTCTGGGCACCGAGGTCCACAACTACAATGCGCAGATGCCAATATATTGGCTTGTCTGTCCCACTGCAAAACCCTAAAGAAGGGATAATATTATTCTTGACAAGATCAAAAAGGCAGCAGAACTAAAGGCAATTGATTCTTTAGGGCACTCAGACCTATGTTCTAGTTTTCCTTTGTACGATTATCTGAGCCACTGTCTTTTGGTATCATTGATGCAGGGCCCAGATATCCATGCCAGTAGCCTGAGTGCTATTGCCAGCAAGTCACATAATTCATCAAGGAACCATAAGGGGGTTTATGTAGTTTATCCTTTTCTTCCATGACCTATGATGCAACTCTATGTAATACTATAAATAAACCATCCCGGCTCACCAGCTTTTCCCCCAAGCTTATATACCAGATGCATGTGAGGAAAAAACCATGCACTTTTTAAAAGGCCTTGGCTGGTTTCCTCCCACCTAACTGTAGGCACCTAAGCAGAAAGTCTGATTAGGGAGTCTGGTCACCTTCAGCGCCTTATGTCTTCAGTGAAGAAACATGCATTGATCTGAAGAGATATTTTGATCTCAGGTGCAGCTCCTCCTGTCAAGGCTTTTTTCCCCATTTCTTGCAGTGAAAGTGCATGACATCTGGGCACCTGACTTGGAAACCTCAATTCTTGCCTAAGACTGTGTGGGAACTGATAGTCTGTGGTTTTTGCATTATTCCTGTTCTCTAGGATATTATCCCTGTTTCTCTCCCTGTGAATCTTTGAATTCTTCCTCTACTTTTAATCTTTTTCCATCTCCCATTTTCTTTGTATACAGTATCCCTTCCTTTTTATTCTCTCTTTCTTGCTCATTGCACCCTGTCGCAAGTGAGTGGTTTAGAGGCTGCTTAAAGAATCACCGTCAAAGGTATTAGCAGAAAGTTGTTTTAATAGAGATTTATAAAGGTGCGACCTAACAGAATTCGATGGCAAGGTTCACTCTGTTAGTTATTACAGGGATTAAACATATAAAGGAAAATCATCTAAGGGTTTATATCTTAGGGATTATATGTGTTTAGCAGCACTTAATCATCAACTAATCATTAATAAACTTTAGTAGCATTTAGTCATTAATTTAGTATTTACAAAATAAGTGTTAGTAGAGTCTACTATAATCACGACTTAATTACAGATTATGTTTACTATTAGTCCACACATACAGACAGAAAAAAATATATATATACACATAAAAAAACGTACAGAAGGTATACCTGTTAAAAATTCCCCTCGATTTCAGTGAAATATTCACATCGAATGTCTAGGCATTCCCTCTCAACGGGTGAAGGGTTGAGCTTCAAGGAGTGAAGGGGGTTCAGCCCAGGCCCCGTTGTCGGCGACGGTCCTCTGAATATCGCAGACTCGAGAGGTCGTGAGCTCTGAGAGGCGTCCCACTCAGAGGGAGATGCTGGGCGCAGCCCACTGCGGTCCAGGAGAGCTCAAAGGGTCTCCCTCAGGATGGCTGTTTATAGGTTTGCAAGATGGTTGGCTTTAGTCATCTGTAAATTTCCATCCTGGCCACAGTCCCAGGTGGTAATTACTAAAAATTCTCAAGGTTTCAGTGTTGTTCTACTTGACACCTGGGCCAGGCAGTAGGAGTATGTTCCCAGCTCAGCCATGCAGCATTTCTGATACGGTCAAGGAGCGCTCAACCGCCAGACTCAGTACACCAAGGCCGAGGTTTCATGGAAATTTCTGAGATCAACAAGCGGCCCAGGAGAGGGGGGAGGAAATGCACCACCACACACCCTCAGCTCTTCAGCTCCTTCCTCTCTCTGATCGTGTATTATGTGTTTAAGTGGACATTCAATTAACAGTCAGTTTTCCCAAAACTGGTCTTGAAGAAACTAAAAACTGGACTGGAACTCAGCCACTAATATCAGATTTGGTTAATACTGTTAACTGAAAAGAAGACATTTTATTCTTGTAATAAAAGAATTATTACAAATTTTGTCTTTGAACTGCCATTTTTGTTGAAGAATGAAAACAAAGGAATTTTAAATTTAAAAAATATTTTCCCTTGAAAAGAGATTTTTAAATTATTACATGACAGTAAAAGAACACAAATGAAAAAAAGAAAAAATCTGATGACTTTTTATTTCAAGTTAAACAAAATACCTTAGTGAAATTCAAAATCAGTAGTTTATTGTTTTTTAGATTTTGTGTTTGTGTTTTTAAAGGTTTGTTGCCATTAAGCTGTGAGCATTTTTTAGAATCTTTTTTGGTCTACCACAGAAATGAAAGATCTATTATTCAGCAAAGTCTGTCTGCTGTTCCTCCTTTCCCTTCTATTTCTGAATCATCAATTTTCTCTTTGTCTGGCTGCCATCGATATTATATTGTCTCTACATGGTCTAGTCCAACCTCTCACACAATAGCACTCACTGGTCTATAAACACTAACAAATTAATGCTATATTCAACGGAATGAAGCAGTACTGTTGAAAGAGATTGAGGGCTAGCAATAGAGAAATCATAGATGAATTTGCAATGTGATACAGCAGCAGAAGCAAGGGCAATGCAATCTTAAGCTACGGTCAGAGAGACATTACATTATGGAGGAAAAAAAAAGCCAATAATTTTCCTCTGTACAGCTTCACTGTGACTGCACCTGGAATATTATATTCAGTCCATGGCACCAGGGAGATATCGACAAATGGGCATTCACAGAGAAGTGCTGTAGCTGTTGATTTACTGGAGAAAGTTTAAATGAGCTAAATAAGACAGCTGTGCTCCTCTGGGCAGCACAGGACAGAAAGCAGCATGGCTGGGAGCAAAGCATGCGCTGCCATGGGGATCTGGATGTGAAGCTACTTCTAAGGAAGGTCAGAGTACCACCAGTCTGCATCTACATCCTACCTTTTCCTTCACCTATTCCCTCAGGATAAACTCTTCTGAAACTAAATTTTCTGACAACCAAGCCACATAAGCAAATTCCTCCTATGTCTGTGGGCAGAATATTTACCCTCAGAACAACAAAGCTCCAGACCACCTGCCAGAGGTTAGTAATCTCTGCCCACCTGCACTGGCTGGACCTTTGGGGACAGTTCAGTCCACTCTTTTGCCTGTCACAGCTGGGAGAGGCAAATGCCACAAATTGGTTAGGTAAAAAGGCTATCTTGTTTCCACTTCCCACTTTCACATCAGAATTTGGCAGAAGATACTCAAAGAATGGGCTACAACAAACAAGATTAATAATGGAATTAAATCAACTGTGCAAGATCAGGGTCCAGATATTCTTTGCTTGTACAAATATGTACTGTGGAAAGCCTTGAAATATCAAGAATTTAAGTAAACATCCTGTAACAGCGTGTGATATGTTTGTATCAGATTACACAGAACATTTGCTTTTCATGATGATTTGAGAACATCTGCACTGCTCCTGCCCAAGCTATAAATTGTGCTTCTGCAAGCAATCTTCCCCCCAAAAAGACACATTTTCATCAGAAAAACAGCAGGCTGCTGCCCTAGCCCCAGAGAGTTTCTCTCCTGGTTTCTGTGATACATCTGAGGAAGAGCAACTTTTCTGCAGGTGGCTGTAAGGAGCTGTGAGTTGAGAGTAGGTATAGGCACTGAAATTTCCAAATCGATCATATGATATGGAAAGAGTTTGTTTTTTAAGAGCTGAGTACTTCTGGTGCAGGGAGCACACTTCGTATGAGGACAACTGCCAGGCAGACAGTAAACCACATCTTCCTAAGGACGTGTGGAAAAAGGACTTACCAGCACTTGGCTTCTTTAAGGAAGCTTCCCCTCTTTGGCGTTTTCCATACTGCATTTGCTCTGTTAAGGTTTTGTTCTCTGTCTTAATTTACTTTGCTGTGCATTGGGTCTCTGAATACATACACTTGAGAAGCCAGTAGACACCTGGTGAAGGTAGAGAAGCGTGGTGCGGTGGAAGGCAGGCTCTGGAGGCCAAAGGCTACAACCTCATTACCACATCTCCAGGGAGAGCCCATCTGAGAGGCCTGAGAACGGTCCTGTGATCTGCAAGGCCACAGAAGAAACTAACATCGAGGATTTAATCAGACCTAACTGCCTTGAAAATAGGCCACACTCAGCTGAATGTCCTCGAAAGAGGTGTGTGATGACAGCAAGAGATACTGACTTAAGTGCAACAGAAAGGAAATAAAACTGTTGTCATTTTATAGGGAGGAGATGTTTGTAGGACATTTTATTAGGAGAAACAGGAATAATCAAAGTCTAATGTATACACCCAGGAGTTATCTGAAGCTAAGAATTAGTTGTGCAGTAAGGAGTAGAACTTGCTAACTGGCTCAACTATCATTTAGGAATCTACAGTGAAATGGCTAATTTATTATACAAATTAGACCAAGCAGAATAAGGCATTCTGTTTAATCATAAAGATTTGGGGGGGTGGAAGTCTTGTATTTTTGAGCAAGACTGAATATTCTATAAAGTCAGTTCTCCTCACTTAAATGAAGGTCTTAAAATAGAGGGAAAAAAGTGAGAGAGTCACACTGTTTCATCAGGTTTACTTTCAAGTATTTTGTCACTAACTCATTGGGTTTTTCATGAGAAAAATGGCTCAAGTTTCTCTTGCAGCTAACTCAGCTGTTCTATGGTGCAAGAAGTGGCTAGTTAAATGACTTATATAAACCAAGAAAGGTCAGGATTTCTTGTCAATATTTCTGTCTGGGGGAAAAGTATGTTCCCTTTTTTTCCACTCCCAGAATGTATTATCTATATATGCACTTAGCGACATTAACAGTAAGTTGAATTCAAGTGCTTGATTCATCAATTGGTTTACAAGTGGAGATAATGCTCACCTTCACAGGCAGGAAAAGTGTCTGCTAGAAGGAGAAGCTGCAGTTCATTTCAAGTGTTAATCACAAGAAGCCTGAAGGATGTGCAATACTATTCCCCTCAAGGAACTTGGAGTGTTAATTATAGTCAGTGGCCAAACTTGTGAGGATTATGTTAAAACTGCAGTCCTCTAGTCAGTAAGATGCCTAAATCTCTCTACATCCTAACCCCTTTCTAGCTTTATCTGGCCTGTGATTGCTTTCTCAACTCATTTGTGCTGTGGGAAGGATGCAAAGATAATGTGATTCCTTGAACTTCTCGGGTCATCCTGTCCTCCATTGCTTCACTAGAAATAGATGGAGCGAGAGAAATACCAGCCACCCGAGTCTTGTTTTCTTCCTATTCCAAGCAGTGTGGGGGGAAAAGTTATAGAGCAGATGAAACCAGAAAGACGAACACTGCTTTGCCTTGGTAAGGCAGCCAGTGAAGCTGGCTTCAGGCTTTTTTTCTTTTTTGCCAGTGAAGTTCAGTGTGTGAAGTACTGCACAAGACCTGGAAATGCTTTGTCTTTTAAAGGCCTGGTCCAAACTTCTATGAAGTCAAGGCAAACTGTCCATTGAGTTCATAGGCTTGGGATTAAGCTTTAAAACTTCTGGCTTAAAGCCATTATTTCAAGATCCATACTCTCATCCAAAAGTTCCTGAATTTTAAAGATGCTTCTGTGAAGAGTTCCTTCGGGAAGTGTCATTATTTTTAATCAATTTTTGGGATTCACAAAGTAAACTGTTGTTGATTACATGATTTATACATGCTCTCCGTAGACTTGGAGGGGCTTCATGCATTATTTTACAGTGTTTATTGCTTATTATGGAAACTACATGATAATAGTAGTTTCAATTATAAGCCTATTAGGCAGGTAATTGACAACACAAGTATACTGTAAAGTTACACTCTGCTTGCTTCAATACAAGTGCTGCATTGTGTTTTTAGGCAGGCAGTGCTGATAATCAGTGCATAAATGATTTCCTAATTAACTACTTCTGTCAGAATCCCAGTTTCACTCAACAAGCAAGTTGGCCAAGGGTTCATCTGTCTCTTCCCTTTCCCCCTCAGCTGTATCATCTCCCGTGATGAGAAACTGTTCATCTCAACAGGAGTCTTGCCCAGACCATGGCAGCAAATACATACTGTCGGTTGTACTGTCAGCGATTACACCTCTTTCAAGTTCGTAGCTGCAGAAGATCACTGAAAACAAGAGTGACAATGCTTGAAAGTGGATTCCCATTCTTACCCTTGAGAGATGCTTCTAAGGGAGTCATGGGTTTTCAGTTCAGCCTAATGGCTCTCAGTGACTTCTCAGGACAGTTGCAAATGATACCTGAGACCTCAAATGCCTTACAAGTTTTAACTCATATTCCTAATACATCAGACAAGTCAATAGTGCTTTATGGGATCATAATGAGGAGAGTTCAAATCCTGTGTGAAAGGATACACACCAAAAAAAAAAAAAAAAAAAAAAGTGAGGAAAATACTAGGAACAGAATCCAGGTGTTCTGGATGCTTGTTCTTCTTTTTGAAATAAGAAAGGTGATAGTTCAAAAAAAAAATTGATCTGGGTGATTTTGCAGGTAATTAGCAAAGGTCTGAAGTATGCCCCAAAAACCAGTGGTTAAAGGTTGACCAGTAAAGAGTGACACGTTCCTCCCTTTTGCCAACCAAGGTGCCGAGATGTCTGAATGTGAATTCCTCCTTATATCAGTCAGAAGGATGTACAAAATTTACAAATACTTTCCTCTGTATGAAAGACTAAACACAAAAGAAAAGCAAGCATTGTTCTCTTTGAAAACTTATAACCAGTCACCTGCCTACAGCCTATGAAGAAACTGCTCTATTTATGTTATCTTGAAATTTTCATTATACTCCAGCTATGGTATAGCTATCTATGGTGGAGACAATACATAAGATTCTCATCTTTCTTGATTATTCTTAAACCTTTAGGCTTTCCTAGACAGCTACATGAGATAGAAGTTGAACTTCTCAAAGAAATTCCTACAGGTGCTTTCCCTCAAATCTCACCCTAGTTTACTCATCACCAACTCAAGGTGACCTTATGAGCTCTTGTTTTGAGTGAAATTTCTGGTCTCCTATCCTGAGATAGCATAGATACATTTTGCATTCAAATGTTTGAAGTGACTGCTGTGGAGTTGGAAATACTGTCATACCAGTTCAGAGAATTAGCAAATCATTATTTTTGTCTGGCTGCCACTGATCTTGTTGCTTTCATCATCACAGATCCCTGCAGATCTCCAACATGTAGCATGTTCTGTGTCATTTCACTCCATTTTATTCATTTAGGTGTGCCCTCCAGCTTTTCTAGAAAGGGGGGATGCATGAAAACTCTCCTCTCACAGTAACAATTTCTCTTTAATCTCTGAGCATAAGCTGACTTGTAATTAGCAGTTTGAGCCATTCTGTTCAGAGAGGTTCCAGTAAGACAAATAAGGAAATGAAATTTGTTTCATCTTTGCCTGCAAAATGTTGCTTCTCTTGGAGCAGCTCAAAGGGAGACGAAGGAAAGAAATATTACTTTGATATTGCCAGGATCCAAAGAGTATGAGAATTACAGTGTTTGTTGAATAACAGGCACAGTAAAGAAGACAAGCCCCTGTGGTCCTTGTTCACCTATGAAAAACAAAATGGCATCACTGACTATGTGCAATTGAATCACATTGCCTATTTTCCTACCTGGAAAGGGCTTCCAACACCACCTTTTTTGGCCTGGGGAAGAGATAGGACCTTCTCACCCAGTATCTGCTCCTCTGTAAGGGCCTCCCAAGGGGTGGAAGGGTAAAAGGAGGGAATACGCTAGTTAATAGCTAGTTAAGAGATCTCCTTTTAATGGCCAAGAAAACAGGTCTAACTCACAGGAGGTATTTCTGATCAACATAATTTTCTGTATTAGCCGTATTTAAGAGTTGTCTGTTTTCGCTATTTGAACTTTCTAGGTGCAGTCATCATTACTAATAAAGCAAAATAATGTGCTATAAAATGCAAGTTTAGCTGCAATCCCAGCTGTCCTGCTGATCCTAACCCTACTAATCCTGTTATGGCATTTGATTGACAACCAGAAATCAGCTGAATATTGGATTTCCTACAGTTCACTAGACTGGCAAGAACCTGGTTTCAACTTTTTCATGAAAAAAAACCAATTCCAGTTATGAAGCCCTCCTCAAGATTTCAACCTTTCAGGGGGTATGTATGCAACAGTCTGTCTGTAGGCATTTTTGACTGAAAAAGTCCTTGAATGAGGAATTCATTTTCTCAGGTATTTTGAACATTCCCAGCACACTGGAGATCTTACAGTAAATAATTTTATTATTTATTATTTCTTCTTATTCTTACTATATGCAAGTGATGGAGTGACAGCATATGCCTGCTTTCCCCAACCTGTTTATTTAAGCTTAAATTTCAAGCTCCAAGCTTCAGGCTTATAATTCAGTTTAATATTTAAATCTAAGATGCTGAAATAATGTTTTTTTACTTGAGTTCACAAAATTAGGCCCACAGTCCATTTCAGATATTACTGTCTGGGAGAAAAAAATTTGGCACCAATGAACGAGGGGAGATGGTACTCAGACCAATAAATATATATCGCAAAATGGGAGGTTCAGGCAGAAACGCTTAGGAAATGAAACCCAGCCATTTCATGCCATCTACTTAGAATGGCAGTGTTACTGTTTATGTGAGAATTGAAATTCAGATTTCAATTGCTTCTAAATTAGGAAGCGCACATGCACATACACGCACACATGCACAGAAATTAATAAAACCCAGAAATAGAGAGGACAACAACAATGGGATGCAGAAGAGTTTTGCTTATTTCAGCTTGTGGCTAAAACACAGCAGATTCAGCAAGACGCAGATTTGCATAATGTAATGAGACTGGATTCAAAGTATCAGGAAGACAGACCAAGTGCCAATTAACAAGACACTGCAGTAAAAACACCAGCATGGCAGGACAGTACAATGCAGGAAAACATTCCAGGGACAAATGGATAGCAGTGTTAATTGCATTAGGAAAAAACTCTTGGCTAGAATACTCTGGAGCCATTGCTACAAACTTTAGCAGACCGTTCAAAAAGATTAATGTCAGCTTGAAGTTGTTTGGAGCTACAGGTTCCTGACAATTGCTAGACTGGCAAAGAACCTGATCAGTCCTTCCCTGAACGGAGCCAGCCCAAATCTATAGCTTAGTGCCACAGCACTAAGATAGAGAGCAAGAAGTAAGCCCTCCATCTCCTCCAGAAATGTCTGCTGTTTGTAGCTTGCTTTATTTTTAATCTGTGTATGCAGACCACTTAAGATAAAGAACGTCATGCCCTCTTCTTTGGTGTTTTGGCAGTATGCCATGGCTGGAAAGGAAGAGTTTGGGCCTCTTCTTTTATTCTGAGGACTAAGATTTGGGACTAGGATTATTGTCTCTTGTGTACAGCATGACCAATCACCCAGAAAATCCTAACAGTTTCAAACTCCTTTTTCCTGCCTTCAGGATTCTATAGCCAGAGCTAAATTGACAAAAAGCCTTTTTAATAAAAAAAACATTAATATTTAACATATGGAATAAAACTTAAAAATGTACATGTATCTATTTTACATAAAGGGCTGTAATCCCCTATCAATAATTTAGGCACATGAGTTTCTTTAGACACCTCCAGCAGTTATATTGAGCTGGTCCTTTCTTTCTTTATAAGGTTTGAGTGGGCAGCTGTGGGTGTGTGGATAGCTGTGCAAGGGGAGAGTAAATTTTGGAGGACCGCTATGCCCCCCATATACCATGCTCATAAAAAGGAAGAGGAGCAGAAGAATACTTCCCAAGTCTGAGGCCAGCTGCAGAAACTTCTCTTGAACTCAAGCAGCAGTAGTTTATACTTTTAACTCTGACACACTCCTCTACAGTGTGCCAGCTAAAGCGTAAGCCACCACAGTGGTGTAGTCTTCTTTTCTCAAGGAGAAAACTAGTCCTCCCTTCAATGGCCTGTTCAGAGGGAACAAAGCTCACTTAGAAGCCTCAAGATGAGGCCATTTTCTGGGAAGAGCTCCAGGAAAACTTTAAGACACTTACTTTATGCTTTCATTAGATAAGTGGTTCTTCAATGAGTGTATTAGGTGAGGTGGAGAGGCTTCTGAATCCTGCTTAGCAGCTAGAAATAATGATGAATTCATTAGATGTGTTACACTGTTGTCCCAGCTACTGCCACCTGACTGCAGAACTGTTCAAGCAGTGAAAAAAGGTTATTTGCAAATGAAATTCTGAAATCTGAAAACAGAAAATCATAGGTAATAGATGTGATGAAAACATTTTGACCATCTTATTGGATAAAAGGGAAAAATTAGTCCCAAATAATTTATGCAGTAGGTGACAGGCATGTTAGTTGAGCAGGCTAACCAGAAACTTTTGCTAGCTGTGGTGAATGACCACACTCCACATACCTAACTCCATGTCAGGATAGTCCTTTTTCATAATTTTCTGTGGAATACCTTGCCTTATTGAGACTGGCTCTTATACGCGGCGTTTACACACCCTTTGAAGATCATTTAGAGAAGAACTAGAACAGATGTTTCTCAATTGGATAAGAGAAGAAATTAATGCCAGTCTGAAAGTTTTAACTAAGCCAAAAGAGAAAGCGAAAAGGATTGTTCTGTTTGATTATTAAAAGATCCCCAAAACTCAACAGTGAAAATGCCCAGATGCTTACATTTCAGAAGTTTCTGAGATGTGAAAACTGAAGTAGTCTTTTCTGTCCATTAGCTGTTGGCTGGTGAGCCAACCAGGACCATGGGAAATAAAAAAAATTAAGCCATCAACTCCCTTCTGGAATACTGTTTGTTGGAGACCCAGGTTCATCTGTAGGCAGACAAATGGGGACACTGAGATGAAAAAGCCATAAAAGGAATTCATGTTGAGCTGGGAAAAGGTAGGGTAAGGGGGCCTGTTTTTCTCTCCTCTTCTTTCCCTTCCTTTCAAGCTCATTAGTATTATTATTTCAAGCTCATCAGTACCTTGATACATCGAGCCATCCCACCAGAATTAAAGCTGCTTGCTTTGTGTAATGTGACCTACCACGTCCCTAGTCACTGCACCCAGGGAAATAGGGAAGGTCAGAGGTTTCAGTGTACCTGATTGCCCTGGTTTTGGCTGGGATAGAGTTAGATTTCTTCCTAGTGCTGTGTTTTGGATTTAGTATGAGAAGAATGTTGATAACACACTGATGTTTTCAGTTGTTGCTAAGTACCCTCCTAATCAAGGACAGCTCCCATGCCCTCCCCACTGAGCTAGGTGCACAAGATGGGATGGAACAGTCAGGACAGCTAGCCCAGCTGGCCCACGGTGTATTCCATACCATGTGACATCATGCTCAGTATATGAATGGTAGGCGTGTTTCAGGAAGTGGTGATTGCTACTTGGTTATCGGTCAGCGCGGGTGGTGAGCAATTGCATTGTGCATCACTCATTTTGTATATTCTATCATTATTATTATTATTTTCCCTTTTCTGTCTTTATCTCAACCCACGAGTTTTTTTCACTCTTACCCTTCCGATTCTCTCCCCGTCCCTCGGGGGAAGGGGGAGGAGGAGGAGTAAGCGAGCAGCTGTGTAGTGTTTGGCTGCCTGCCAGATTAAACCATGGCACTGATAAAAATCAAAGCTGAGAAATCCGTCAGCTCCATTTGCATTTGATATCAGTGACAGGTTGGATCTGGTGCTTCTTCTTCCTCTTCTAATCTTACATCTGTATTTGCAATCAGAAGATACATATCCCTCCTTTTCCCATTCCTCCTTAGTACTGCCACACTCTAGGTACATCTTCCTTCTGGAAGCTGCCAATGGCTTTTTCAGAGGTGAAGGCTGGTGTGTAGGGAGTTTCTATTCATAAACAGTATCTACCTCCTTTGAGATGGGTTCACCTAGTTAGCCAGAATGAATTGTGTCCCTGAACTATATCAGCAGGCATGGGGGAAAAATAAATGTCTTCTGAGTACATGGATGAATGCATGTAATGCTCTTAAATTATTTTGAAAGTTTCCTCTAGGTTTGGCTTCAACTTCAAACTTACCAAGCGCCTTACTAGCTGGTAGATATCCTTCAGGTAGTAAAGTATTGCCCATGGCCATACATTATCTGTGGTATTTATCATATATACTTGAATTCATCCCTGCAAATCTCAGGACTAATGCAATACTCAATCATGCAGGCAACACATACAGAAAATAGGAAACAGTATGGGGCTGCCTCCTTAGGGAAAATCTCGATATATAAGTGCATAGTTATTAACTTCATTTGTTAAGGAACATGTCATGATCACAGCCACACTGTAAGGCTTGCAGCATCCATTGATCTCTCAAAGAAACTCAGCAAATAATTTACTTTAACCGTCAGATGCAAAAAAAAAAAAAAATCTATATATTTGGATTTATGTTATATTGGATTTATTTATATTTTTCCCCAATTATTATTATTTTAATGTTATGCAGTGAGAGAAAAAAGACATGAAAAATGTCAGTCAAATGACACCTATAATCACCTCTAGAGAAATAGGTTTTTGTCCTCTGTTTTGTGGGGGTGTATCTTTAACCCATTTCTTACCTCTCCTTTGAATTACATTCCTGGCAATTTTCAACATAGGATATAATTTAAAATCTTTTGAAAATATATTTATTTGTTTGAAAATGACTGACTAAATTGTTTTGACTTTTCAGGTTTTATTATTTTCTCTTTACTTTTGTTATCTGCAAGATTTTGCTCATTATCACTTGGTGTCACCAATTCAACCAGCCTAAACCTGCAATATATAAAGAAATATTATTTGGAAAAACAATTAAAAAAATTTCCACCTCAATACAACATATTCTCTTTCGGTCAAGGAAATTACACAGAGTCAGTTAGTTTGACCCCATATTTGTACAAAACATATCAGCAATCTTCCTCTCCCACTGTCCAAGTAAATTCTACATTCACATGGAAAAAAATTGTTAGATTTTACAGTATATTAGATTAACACCCTAAAAAAGTACAAATCTCAGCAGGGAACTAGCCCTTTCTGCTAGAAGATCGTTCCAGTTTGCTCCCAAGCTTTTCTCACCCAGCAAGAAATTAAAGCAAAATGTCGGTAAAGTTTGATATTTTGAGACGGACCTGACAGGAGAATTCTGGCCTGTCGAGTTGTGGTGGGTTTTACAATATTTTTTGTATTGCAATTCATTGTTAAAAAAAAAAAAAAAGTAAAAAAATAAAAATGGCCAAGTGCCATCAGTCAAAGATTTAATATGATAAGAATAATTATGTTCCCGATCCGATAAACCTGTGACACATACTCTATAAATGCTTCAGGGAATAAGATGCAATATTGTGATGGTAAAACCTGTATCTGCTGAAGGGAAGAGTGCCACTAAAATAAAGGGAAACATTGTAAAGAAATTGAGTTTTTATGAGGTAAGGTATGGCAGGTAAGCATGATGAAATGCTAATTTATGTCCTTCACAGTACAGTCCTTGCTGCTACAGCAGGAACTAATCTTCTTCTGTCAGTGGAGAAGAGCAAATGTTGGAGAGAGACGGCACTTGGTACCACATCAGTGGTGAACATACCTCTTTTGGAAGTGGTCTGATCAGCCTAGTACCTCTGCATCAGGAGGTCCTTACCTGCTCTCTTCTGACACAGTGCAATGGTTTCCACAGAGCTAAAATTTCTTCCTGGTTCCCTGCAAGATCAGACCTCCAGTGGGAGAGAAAAAGTGGGAAAACACAAAGCAGCAGATTCCTCGTTTGGAGCTGTTGGGAAATGGACACAAGGAGCTTTGAGAAGTCCTGGAGTACCCTGAGGCAAGCCAAGCACGCTGGACAGGTCAGGGATAGAGTCCCTGCAAGGTGAAGGGGACTGCAGAGTCCCTTCCTCCAGCTCTCTTCTTCATCAGCCTTGTGGATGCATCCAGCCCTGCTGGAGCTGGGTGATGGTTTTATTTTTAATTTTTAGGCAGATGGTCGAATCACTAACCCTACAGTGATTTGGTGTTGAGGACCAGCCCATATACTTTGTGTATTTTCACACCCAGACATTCAGATTTGGTAAAGCTAGACCATCTTATACCAGTGCTTTCTAAATGAAGCATTCAGACTCTTTCTTTCAAAATGGCATGTTTAATTTCAGAAAATGTCTCCTAAGAAAGGAGACTTCTTTCATAGCAGTGGTTTTTCCATCTGGCAATGAACTAACTCCCCTCATTATTTACCCAGTGTCAGCCTTCTGCATGAACACTGAAATCACATAGAATAGGATCTATGACATATTCTTTCTACCCACACAAATATGGTTTCTGGGCATTTTCAATCTTTTTGATTTCTTCTTCAGTCTGGTGAGAACTTTTCCACTTTTACACCCTTCACACTTGAGCAAAGTGAGAGGGCAGTTGCTTCCAATATGTGGTTAACAAGAGGAATATAATGGGAGTTTGGCTGCATTATGGAACAGCAGGATTCTGTCTTTCCTCACTTCCTTCTTTTTATTAATTCTGTTGGCTACTTAAAATCCATGAGGTACAAAACTCGGGCAGTTTGGAACAAGATAAGAATGACAAGATTAAAATAGAGCCTTAAATGCTGTTCAGTAGTTTGGGAGCATGCTTCATTATAACCTGCGGAGGAATTCAAAGAGAAAAGCACAGCTGCTTTGGATTCCTGTCCAGAGAAAACATACACGCATAGCTTGCATAAAAATAAATGTTTTGCATATTAAGGAAATTGTCTGTTATTTACCATAGAAACATTCTAGTCTTATTCTTCTTTTTTTAAATCATCTGTTATAAAGCCTTAGAGTTGGTCATTCACATTCTTGTTGGAATAATTTTCATGCCTTTGACTAATGAATGACTCTCCTAGCCAGGACACAGATATGAGAACATCAGCCACATGGGTTATAGCTTCTGGTCATCTATTAACTAATCCCAGAGGGCAAACAACACATCAGTTTCTCCTCCCACGAGCCCAGTGCAACCCCTGACTCCTCCTTTTCCAAATGCCATAAAATTATAAATTGCTAGTATCAAAAAAAGAAAAAAATACCTCTGCCAGTACTGTGCATCACAGGAGATCTCAAAGGCACAACCAATGTTTTAGGCTTGCAAGTTGAAGACATTTTTCAGGAGCAAATAGCCAGATGTTGAGGCAAAATGCAGTATTTTCCACACTAAAAAGACAAGGAAAAACCTCCAATGGCCACTGCTAATCTACCTGAGGAATTAATTTCTTCCTGACCGTAGCTCTGGAGATTTTTTTCATCATGCCGTGTGAGCAAGTCCCCTCAGTCTAGCCAGGAAAAAGTTTCTCCTTTCCATAAGTGGTTGTGAGAGCATCTTCCCTCCTGTGTTCATGTTAGAGAAAGGCTAGACCAGCCAAAGCAGAACTGGAGTATTGAGCAAACATTCTGGCATGAGTAGGTGCACAGTCTTGTTTTATCTGTAAAAGCATGTAAGAGGTGTAAAAAGTGTGGTAGAGAACATATAAGTGACCCCAAGAGGATCCTAGAGTGAGGAAAGAGAAACCATCAACATGAACAGCATATTTCACCCTGCAAATGTCTCCAGATGCTGACGAGTCTCCACAACATCCCACCAGTGCCAGTGCCAGAATGAAACCACTGATCTCAGCACCCTGAAGAGCAGGGCAAGGGGAAGCATAACACCAGGAAAAGGGTAGAAACCGGGAAGTGTGTGTATAACAATTCTAACTATATTATTACTATTTCTTTTTTAGTAATATTAGATCTGGACTACTAATGATAAGACTGTTAAGATTTCTCTTATATTAACAATAAATTCTTGGCTTTATATATATATATAAGGTGTGCTTTCTCTTTGCCCATAAACCAAGATTTCTGAGCGTAACACTTCTCGTAATGCAGATCCTTTGTAATTTGGAGTCCTCTTTGGAAGTAGAAGAAGAGGTGTTAAAATTCCCAAGCATGGAAGTTCTTCCAGGATTTTCAGCCCAAGTAGAAGAAGCATCTAAAAAATCTCTTGAAAAAGTCTATTCCCTTAGTAACAGTTAATCTAAGTGCTCCTCTACCAATTTCACTGTCTGCTATATCACACTAAAATTTTATTGGATGCGTACAAAGAATATCTAGTGTCAATATATCTGGTGTGTTTAAAATTTCTCATACTACACAATGCTTAACAGTACATGTTGTGTTTTTAAGGAAATTGTATGAAGCGTGAAATTTTCAAAGTGAAATGCAGTGTTTAGTAAGTTGCTGTTCAGTACTACCACTTCTGGTCAAAAACTGAATGTTGGGGAAAATATTACAATTCTTCATGAATTCAGATCTTTACATCACAACGACACATTCTTGACATGTGTTGTTCTAGGCCAAGCGTAAGGTTTGACGCAAGAATTATCAGGTGATGTACTTTGGGTTCTGCAGCTTAGGAGATCAACAAGAACAGACCTAAAATCTGTGCTTCTGCAGATCACGTACTAAACTAACAACATTTACAGAGGATGAACAATTCTTGTGTTTTGATGAAGGAAAAGTGCTTGAATCTTGAGAAACACTTGACAAGGTTAAAAAACTGGGCAGTATAATGTCAGTGCAAACAAACTCTAATGAATATGAAACCCAGTAGTGACATATTACAAATTCTGCCTCCATGACATTGAACCCCAGAGGACCTTAGCTGTTCCTTGCTGTGAACACCACATTCCTCAGTGCAAACCTTAACATCTCTGTTTCAATCTCCTGTCTCAGCCAAAAAGGCAAATGCCACAATTGCAGAGTGCAAAGAATTACTTCTACACATTGCTGCGTTTTAATTTCACTGCAAAGGAAAGCAAATCAAAATGATTTAGCACCACATGGACACAGAATACTAGATGTGTTCCTAAAACTCTGGAATCCAGATGCATGCTGGACTAATTTATGTAGATGAAAGCATGAAAATGAGCAAGGTGTCCCTGCAGACTGTGGGATGTGACATAAGCTCTCCTCATTAAAACTCCCCAAGATTTTCTTCCCTGTGCTTTTTTCCTCCTTCCCAGGCATATTCTGTGTCTGTTACTCTTATTACCCCACATCTCCCCACTTGGGAAAGTGCTGTTGGAGAGTTTTAGGAATGGAGAACATGGGTGGATGCATCTGGGAAGAGGCTACCAGCATGGGGCGGCATCCAGGCTGAAGCAAAAGTGTGCTGCCCACACTTAATATTTTCAGGGCTGCTATATCCTCAGACCAGTGACTTGCAGTCACTGGGTGACATCTCCTGCTCTGAAGTCAGAACTGTTAGACCTCATATACTCTCCAGCTGGATAACTACTTCTGATATCTCCACTTTGGTGCTGAATGATATGAGGGAGCCAAAAGGACAAAGCAGAGAACAAGAGGGACGCTTGAAGAACACTTCATCTTGGGGAGCCAGAATGGACAACTCCTTTTTTTTTTTCAGAAATTCATGTAATGTCTCCTTCCTTGTCAGGAGTGGAGAGTTACAGAGAGTGGCAGGAGAAAGAAGTTAGACAACACCTTGAATCTAAACTTGATTTTCCTCCAGACACAAATTAACCTGTAAGTTTACCCAGCCAGAGAAATTAGTTGAGGGAAATGTTGGCATTTCCAGACTGGAAAAGAAAACTGACATTCCCTTGCATGCATGTCGGGTTTCAGTTAAGCAGCTCACTTTAATAGTCAAAGCTGTGAGGAAGCAGATATCCAGCTTGCCAGTAACAAATGACAAATGTGTTTGATTCACACTGGGATGTCATTTCAGTTGGGGTTTGCATTCAAAATTTCAGATACTATTTCCATCCCCACTGAATCCCAGTGCCACCAGAAATTTGTATATCTTCAGCTGCATATGTAAAACATAAGCAGTGCTACAATGAAAGGCAAACCCTTAAGCACTGCATACTGGTGGCTTGTTGATGATTCCTTGAGCTCTTTCCTCTCAGAAACCACCCCCTGCCTGAGAGACAAATAAATCATCTGCATGGACAGTGATCACCCTTTGTGGGAAGGAAGAAGTTTTCATAGGTCTTCAAACTTTGCCCTTGTCTTGGTCACAGTTATAGACTCAAAAGCTCTGCCGGTTTTAAAGTACCATTGGATAAACTGGTACATCTCCCACATATGTTGCTTGGTTGTATTTTACCCACCTAAACCTTTGCTTTTCAGGCTGAGAAATTCTTCTCACACAAACACCTGGAGTTTTCAAGTGCTGGAGCACCCTGTCCTGGAGGACACTGACATAATCAATTAGCAAAGTTCCAAAAAAACACAGCTCCCCAAAGAGGGGGAGAGACAGGAAAAGAGACAAAAGATGCCTTGAAGAAAACTGCAAATGGTTAATAACTTCAAAATAGGGGAAATGAGATTATATCCAAAAGCTCCCTGAAAGAAAATAGAGTTTAGAGGAAGATACAGTTCTGAGATCATTTATGATCAGCCCCTTCCACAAACATATATATCAGCACATATAAACACCAAAGTCCACCATTTATGAAGGCATTCTCCTTCATTCAACACAGGTAAAACCTCAGCAGCAATACTTCTAGCAGTTTTCAGCAATGAATGAAAAAAAAGTTCAGCATCTGACAAGAACCCATAAAAAAATCACAAGGCAACACAAAAACATGGCACTAAAGGAAAAAGCAGCTTTGAGAATTTTGAGGAAGAAATAGAGTAGTAGTCTCTAAAAGGCTATTAGAAAAAAAGGGCAGAGTATGTTCTCCATGGTGAAGCTTAACATGTGTGAAGTGAGTAAGTGAGATTCAGGTTACCTTTAGAGAGGAACTTTCTAGCAGAAAGGCAGATGAAGAATTGAGATGGACATCCTGGGAAGGTGACAAGGGTGAAAGTCTTTTAGGGCAGACTGGACAACTCTTCATTAAGACTAATGCTAGCACAGAGGGATGAATTAAATGACCACTTGAAATTCTTTCCAACCACGTGACTTCATGAAATCAAATGTATTTGTAGGAACTGAGCATTTCAGTTTGGCATATGCCTGATTAGTAGTGGATATAAGATGAATTGAAAGCTGATCTTGTGATGAAGGAAAGAGGGAGGTGTTTAATTCTTAGCTTCCTGGAAAAATATCTATTCACCTTTCAAACTTGGGTAATTTAGGCAGACATAATATGTATAATACAACGCTCTGTAACGGGTAAATGGCAGAGAAGATTTAAAACACATTTATTTCTAAGTCATGCATTCAGCTCTTCCGTAAGGAGCAGACTGTTTGTAGATCAATCTTTAAGTAGTCATTGATGTGAGCAACATTTTCTTACCTTCACAACACTGCAAATGAGAGTAGCTCAACAGAAGACGCTAATATTTTTCTCTGTATCTACCTCCTCCACAAAATCCCTTAGTAACACACATCTCTCTGTCATGCCAATGAGTGTAGTATTGATGCCTCAAAAAAGGTGCATGTCTAGCAACAGGGCACAACAGAACACAGCTGATGTAGCTGGGCTGAAACTGCTCCAAGAGAGATTTTAGCTTTGAGGGATCATGGGGAAATGGAGTCTCCTCTGTGCACACAGTACTCTTACTTACCTCTCTGGTTAAACGATAATATTAACTGAAACAATCAAAATTAATAATTATGACTATTTACCTAAAAGAACTTTTGTCATTTCCTAATGTCCTCCAAACAATCACAGTTCAGAAACAGGACCTAGCACACTCAGTATTTTCTGCACTTTTTTGGCCTTGCTCCGGGGAGTTAAACAGCTCATTATGGTAGCAGGGGCCTCTGAAGACCTCATGGACATTTACAATCGTATGTGATCTGCAAATGTTAGAGCTAGAAACAAGCCACACAGTACAACTGCCTAACATTGTTCAGAGATACAGACTTGGTCCCAAAGTAGTACAGTGGCACTTGCATGATGCTGTCTCTGAAATACACTGTTCTGTTTCTGCAGAAGGCTAATTAGTCCCACTTTCCGAACCTGACTGTATGATCTCCTGTGCCACTGTAACCCCTAGATCATGTCTCATTGCCTGGAGCATACATGGCCTAATTCAGGTAAGATAATGTTATCTCAAAGGAGAAAGGGCTAATGCAAAGCCTTTTAATGCCGGTTCACTTCAATGAACCTCATGTGCTAGTAACAGTAGCAGAAATCCAGCTGAGGAGAGATCTGAAAAAGAAATTGAGTGATTCAAACAGGAAAGGATACACTTTTTGTAAGAGTCATTTGGAATATATATGTGAATATTACTCTAAGCCTTTAGGAGAAAGCTTTGTGAAATGTATGTGAAAGAATATCTCTGAAAACATCTCCAGGAGCTTGGCAGAGAAAGGGATTCATTAGATGGGATTTCATTGTAGGAAAATAAAGAAAACCCTGAAAACAGTTCGAGAGCAAGTCTGGTAACATACCTATAACTTCTTGCCACTCTGCCATAAGCTGGGCACAGAGCACCTTAATTTACAGGAGAGATTTTTCAAAGTAGGAATTACTACTGCATGATTGGGGGCAGCAAGCTTGAACAGTGTGACAGACACTTACCGTGCAAGTCTGACGGTACAGTCTTGTCTCAACTTAAATGCAGTCTTTATGGGCTTTTTAAGAATACTGTAGCACTTTAAAATGTACTATATCTACCCAGAAAAATGTGTAAAAAACCCACAATTTTTTGTTTAAACACTTTTGTATTATTAAAGCTTGTGAACTACCATAACCACCCTGCATTGCAGATAAAGTCTGAGGGAAGCAATTGATCACGAGCGTTAAAAATATGTTGATGCCTGTAGTTACCAATTTATCATATCTACCCCCCTGCTCTTTTTTGTAGTGAAATGAATGATGAACCTATTCCAAATCATCAATTCCCATAAAATGTATACCTCCAAGTAGGAATACGCTAAAGGATTTATGCAGAGCACAGTGGGCCTGGATACATTGTCTTGCTTGACATTGCTTATACAAGAAACCTTAAATACACAGATTGATTGATTTGTATATTTCATCAAAGCCTGATTTAATTTATCAAGGGAAGAATGCCAATTTACATTCATCAATAGATAAAGTCAGGTTAGAGTCGAGCTGCTGGCTCAAACCCTGTTTTCATGTTGCCTTTATTGTACTCCCTATTCTCTTCGGTTAGTTTTAAAGGCACAGGTGTGAGATACTTCTGTTCCTTTTAAAATGTTTTCTGAAATGTTTGGGTGAAGAGTAATGCCAATTATCCTCTGTTTGTGCAGGACTTGAACAATCAGTGAAGTTGCAGGTTGGTTAGTTTTTAGACCTCACTACTATAGTAGTGACCTTTCCACAGCCCTGGAAAAGTCTGCCTAATCTCTCTGCAAGCTGAATTAAGGTGGAGTTTGAGGATTTTTACAGCAGATGTGAGACCTAATGCCTGTGCAATCTCCCAGTTGTGTATATAGCTGGAGATATGCAGCCCATGACACAGGTAGGAGTTGTGCATCTAAATTCCATAGTAAGCTTTAAAAGTTTGTGCCCTTTTTGTTCCTGTCCCTTCTTTTGGCTGCTATTTCTCTTTTTCATTTGACCTCCAAATCCCTCTGTTTTTCAGGGCAGTAACTCTTTCTACCAGCAGCCATGAAATCCTGCCTAATTCTGCCCCTACTCCCCTGAATTGAGCCTGAGCCTTTGTCAGCTCGGGATCAGTTCAGGAAATCCTTGCTAGGGAAAGGGACCCAGTCCTTACTCATCTCCCTGCTATCAGATATGGGTGATATTTCTACAGACATCTCTCAGATGAAAGCCTCATGCAGCTTATGACACTTATACTCTGATCTGGCTTCCACTCACTGCACACAGACTGGTCAGCAGTCAACTTACTTGTACGCCTGCAAAATAAGATGTCCAAACTCAACCTTAGTCTCCAAGTCAGCCTAGTTTTCAGCACCTGTTTTCCACTGATTTTAACGAAATTTCAGAAGAGCTATGCTCTTATGATTTTCATTCCATTTTCAATGAAGTGCCTCCATCAGTGAGAAGTTGCATAATTCTGAGCTTAATTTTAGACTGATTTAAAAATGCAGTTCTGCTCTTTCTGCAACTTTATTGGCAAAATACCTTTCTGAGCTGTCTTTTCTTGCTTTTTCATATGTAATTTATTATAAGGGAGGCTTGTTATTTAGAGGATAAGATACTCTAATGTAAAGATATCACATCTGTTAGATAAGGGGACAGTGAAATCTGAAGCATTACCTGTAAGTGAACTGAATGCCAATATTCAGTGGCTCTGATGTAATTAAACAGTACATTGCTCAATCTAGTCAGGAACATAGGAATTGAGAAACACTATTTAGAAGAGGCTGGATTGTTATTACAGAGCCCGATTCAACAAAGCACTTGAGCATGAGCTTCAGATTAAGCACATACTTAATTCTTCCTTCTACTGCAAAACATGTTAAAGTGAGCATATGCACACTTGCCTTGCAGAATATGTTAATTATATTCAGAGAAGAAACTTGCAGGGCCCACTTCACAGAGACCATCTCATAATCTTTAATGTATCTATCTTTACAGTCTTCCTGTGCTGTTGTCTTCATTTTTTTTAATCCAAACAGGGAGTTGAGGAACAGGAATAAAAACACTAAGCTCATGAAATTATTTAGCCCCTCAATATCCAACTGATTTTGATAATGTGAAAGTACCTAATACGCTTGGACAATTTTATGAGTGTCATTAGGAGCAAAGTACACTGAATTATTTTTGGAAATATGAACTAAAAGACCTAATCCTGCAAGGTGCTTTGTGATATATTGGGATCCCAGTGATCCTAACAGTAGACACATGGTGAAGCAGCTGATCTTTCCTCTTCAAACAAATCTGAAGTGAAACTTAAATTCACATTTCCCGTTGTCGAGCTGGACACCTTAACCATGCTTCTAACATATCCACGTTTACCAAGGCTATGGTAAACAAAACACTCTTAACATCTGAGCTTTGGGTTTTGACTGTCACCAAGGTGTCTTTCACAGACTGTCAGGTGCTTAGGTGTCAGTCTGAACTCGGTCCAGAAAAATACACCAGGTCAAATTACACACAGATTAAGTCATCACATTGCCAAAGTATTTTAAACTCCACTTAAACTGGTATCATAAGATACAGTTGGCTTGCTTCATTAAAAGAAAAAGAAAAAGCGATTTAAAAAATCTAGAAGCTTTGGAGAGAAAAATGTGTACCTTTTTTTTTAAAAGTGCAGTATTACAACTGATGATCCAATATTTTTTCTCCAGAGCTGAAGAAATTTAACAAGATAAAAATAAGTCAGAGAGAGTTTCAGAAGTACTCTGATACCACAGTGGAAATGGATAGGAAAAAAAATGAAGGGAAAACTTTAAGTTGATTAATCTGATAAACTCCTGAATTAAATGAGTTCTGTTAATGAAATAATTCCACAATCCCACTTGCCTAAATCTTAGTAAAAATCTCTTATACAAATCACTCTTCCACAGTAGTTGAAATCAATCAAAGTTTCAGAGATGAGAGTAGAGTGCTTTGGCCGAAAATTCTTTGGAATTTACTTTAAATGCCCAGTGTCACAGTACGTTGCTCTTTCCAGTTTTGTTCTTGGTTCCAAGAAAGCTGCCAGAGGGCAGAAAAATGCATCTAACTTCCATTAGCCTTTTCAGTAGGACTGTCATAAATTTCTTCCCTATCCTCAGGATACATCAACAGGAAGACAGACCACTGTATGCACAAAGTAAAACTAATCTGTTACTCAGAAGAAAGGTAATTTTGTTCCAGTTCATTTGTCTGTGTGCATAATTTATTATATTATGTGAGTTTGGCATGGAACAAAAATAAAAGATTTGACTAAAAATAATATAAACTGTGTTCTAAAAGCAGCTAAAAGTTTTTAATTTCCTAATGAGCTCATTTAATCCAGGTAGATGACTGTGCTCCTAGATAAACGAATTGAAAAATAAATTGCATTTGTAAAAGCCTACATGCACAAATTCACGCAGAAGAGGATTATATTCCAAGGAAAATACGTGAAGCATATTGGAATAAGAACTGCAATGACAAGAACACAATAAAGCAAAATAATATTGGGAGCAAATACAAAAAGCTTTGTGATGAAACACTGATTATAAAGCCCTGAAGAATGACCTGAATGGCTATCTCCAGGGTTACTGTTTCATTCCATGAAGTTTATTTTAGAGCTGGGAAATATTTAGCTGCAGATGCTGCCTTCAAGCACTGTTAAGAATTGAGACAGCAGCAAAAGGATTAAAACACATTAAAGAATTGTATGGCTAAACAAGCAGAGACACGTGAGCAGTCCTTCTAGTTTCTACTATTATTATGACAATACTTATAGATCCTGTCAATCTAAGTGCTGTGATTGGATTAGTTCTGCTCAAGAAAAACATAGGTGAAATAAAGTAGTAATTGCAAAACGTGGTTTTGTGGGAATAGAATTTCTATCCGCATGGAAATACCCCATGTCCTGTTCAGCTGACATTTCACTGGGGAAGAGGGTCTGGGGAACGTTTGGTAATATGTAATGGAAATGTGTAACAAAGCTTCTTTGATTTTTCATTTTGAACTGAATTCTAGGCATATATTCAGTAGATTTTAAATATAATATTGAATGCTGAAATAGCTTGTGTTTTTTCTTTGCATTTTTAAATCCATCCAGGCATAACATAATTTCCCCACTTTCTCCCCAGGGTTTTCTGGTTTTAGCCTTGATTAGAAGGAAAGTAAATGTCATTACCTCAAAACCCTTCCGCCTGACACATTTCTAACAGTGCTGCTCAGTCCTTCCCTTTGGAAGGTTAGGAAGATTAGACAGAGGAAGGATGTGGATGGGGCTGGGTTACGTGTACACGCCGTGGGTCAATGGCAGAAACAGGATCAGAATTATAAAACCTGAATCCAGGTCCAGTGTTATAATACCTCACCAGAGCTGACGTGAGCAGGGGAATAACTTTCATCCGGGGATAGCCAAAAGGTATAAAATGCCAGTCATATTTGGGAACAGTGTTACTGTAATACCTAGTGCCCAAGGTTCACATCTTCCTGCTAGTCCCTTTCCTGAGCTTCAACAGCAACCTGTTCAGAAAGGGACACCCTCTTTCAAGCTTTCTCTTGGAGCAGTTCTCACACTGAGCTTCATGAAATGTTTCCAAGCAAGTCAGTTGTATTGAGTCCAGTCTCATTTTGTTTTCAAACACATAGGGACACACTCTTAATCTAAATACATGGTGAAAACAATGCCTTACACTGCATCTAAACAAACAAAAGCATCTATCTTTTATGGAAATATATTGATATACATGACACAAACTAGAACAACACCTATTTTTTAATGTCAACCCAAGCATCAATATTGGCTATTTAAAGCACCTAAGCCCCATAAAAAATATTTTGTGTATTCCCAGTTTAAAAAAATAAAAAGAGCATCCAAAAATGCAGTATTCAACAACAACCTTACATTATTTACTGCAGTTGCTTAATGGTCTTCCACTAAAAAGAGAAATCAAAACAACAACAAAACCAAAACCCTCTTCAAACTAAAAATAAACCCAGATTTATTAGAATATCTCAAAAAAGTAAATTCCTGCCAGCTAAGAGATGGCCAGTGGGGTGGAACAAAATATCATTTCAAGGACAGGCTCTTAATCTGTTTCTTAACAAGACGGTGTACGTATCAAAATTGCTGCCAGTTCTCCTGGACACCTTAGCACCAAGAAAGGTGCTAAGTATGACTATGCTCCTATCTGAATCCATGCCAAAAAGACCATCAGTTTCAGTAAGACAGAATGCAGCTGGGAATAGGTAATAGAGTGAAAGGCTCTTTGCAGGCAGACTTAAGTTTTCCCTGTGTGCTCTCTGAACTTGGATGCTGAATGCTGCATGCTCAAGCTAATACGCCTTCCTGAAAGACAGGGTGTCTTATTTCAGGCTCACCTGTGTGCAGCTTCCTTAAAGGTGATTTGCATTGTTTTTTCAGCTATTTAGAGCATAGACAAAGAACTTAGCATCCGTCTGGGGGAAAAAACAAAACAGGTAGATGATCCTAAGAAGCAATGGTAATCTCAGTCACTTGAGTGGGAGCCACTGAAACGGCAAAAGAAACCTGTCCTTGTGCTGTGCCATGGATCAGTAGATGACCAGGATTTTTTATTCATTACAGTTTAAACAAAGAGAAAGAATCTCACTGGAAATTAAATCACAGTCAGAATAAAACCTAACTGATATCAGCAGGGGAAGCTAAACAAAGCCAAGGCAACTGTTCTGTTTGTTTAAAGGCTGTAGGGATGCAAAAGGAAATCCATTTGTCCCAATACAGGTCAAGAACTTTCAAAGAATATTTACATTTTTCCTTTGTGTGTAATTATTGCAGAATGTAGAAGAAAGAAACTTCCAAAGAACTCTTTGTTGCCAAAATTTTTGAACCGGTTCAAAGCACTGAAGCTGGTATTTATTATACAGATACCCGTTATCTACATTTCCCAAAGCTTAGTGGGCTGGGCAGCAGAGACAGTTGCTTTCTATTTCTATGCCTAGCTTGGACAGTAGTGATGGTTTTGCAGTGCAGAGCTAACTAGCATCATGCTGGGGCTGCAAGTTCCATGTGCAACACAACAACTTGGCTGTCACGCTGTGGATCTCAGGGTGAGGCAGAAGGTTCAGTTTCTCAGGCATGTTGCTGGGACCTGTGCAACTGCAAGTAGTTTGCTAGTGTTTTGTGACCTAAATAATTTCAAATAAACGTGGCTGTATTGATGTTACCTGTCTATACTGCTGGCACTAAACCCAGTGTTGTTTGCTCTAATAAATTATGAAGATGTGATGGGTGTTTGTTATCATCTTCTTGCCCTCTGTACCCTTCATGGAAAAAAGGTGGAGTGGGGCTCTTAGCACAAAAGAGTTTTGAGAGAAGTCGATATCTTAGGAAGTGCCATCACAAATGAAGATTTAACAGTGAGACCAAAGACTGAAATACCTGTTAAACCTTCGCTGATTTTTGGAAGGTGAGTGCATCCATGGCCAGATGGAGCATCCACCGCCATCTAAAATGTAACATTAATTATCTCCCTCAAACCACATGCATGCAGCTTAACCCAGAGCTGATTACTGCCTTCTCTGTTTCAGATTTACTTTCTTTCCTGAGGTTTCCCGATGCCTGTGACAGCTCATCCAAACTGCTTGCTTGATGCCAAAGGACATCAAGTTCTGCAAAGGGAGCGCCATGGCAGAGGATCAGCGTCACTTTGATTTACCCACGGGTGATTTCTGCAGCCAGCTGCCAGCAGGGTGCAAGGCTCCTGACCTCATTGCTGCCCCAGGTAAGGATTAGGGACAGGGGGGGACGGACACGACACCACAATGTATTTGCCAGTTGTGGCTGTGCCTGCTAGCGACTGGAATTACCCTCCTGCTGATAGCAAGGGAAGGGGGAAGTCACCCCCTGAGAAGAGAAAACTTCAGCCTTTCTCAGTGACTGGAGACGTATTGTGCCCACATAAGGGAAGGAAATTTCACAGATTCTCTGACTGCTTTCGTCCCTTGGGCAGCAACATGCAAAAGTGGAAATCAGTAGGAATTAATGTGAGAAGATAAAAAGCAGAAGGGAATTTGAGAAAGGCAAAGAAAGTAAGGCCTCAATCAATACGTAGGTGTTTTTCTGTCAAACGATGCTGAACATTTATGATAATCTTCCAGGTGCCCTAAAGAACTTTTATGTGACATGACAATAGACCGTTAATTATGGGTTAACAAATAACAGTTACATCAGGGTGTTGACAGAGAAAATTTGATAAGAGAAACAGCACCTATGTATTACAGACAGGGCGGGGGGGGAGGGAGTAGAACAGCCATTCCTCTCTGGCTGGGTCACAAGCAATTCCCCCACTCAGAGAACAGACACCTTTCAGTTGCCATGTGGTCCAATGTGTTGGTCTTTCCTGTCAGAAAAGAATCAATCTTTAATGGCTAGATAAAATCAACAGGTTGACCTGGTCACTATAAAGACACAAATACTGCTGAATGTCTCAAGTTTTGGATGTCCAAGACAAGACAGGTCATTGAGATATCAGATCATCAGGAAAATCCTTCTCCTGAAAAGGAGTGTCATGGTTTAACCTCCAACTTCTATTTCCAGAGTTGGGAACAGAAACATCTAGAAAATTCTAGAAGTTTTGTACAAATACTTGTTGCTTATTTACACTTCTCAAGTCTGTTCTTTCATAAAGTCATGCTGTGCTCACAAGATCCTATTAAAATATTCAGTGCCTTCCACTCCAGAAATTGCTGCATTTCACAGGTGAGTGAAACGATCACCACATGCAATATTTGTAGAGCACTTGCTGAACTTCTGTAAGCTTTATTATTACTGATTCAATCTGTGAGAGAGGAAAAAGGGCATCCAAATGGCACTTAAGATGGAATAAGGAGCCCTTCATAAAGCTATTAAGAAATTAATAATTACAGGAAGACAGATGTAATTACATCCAGAAGATCAATGCAGCTTTTAATGAAAAAGAATTTCAAGACCCTAAATATAAATTGAGATAAGAAACTTCTGAGGCTCTCTCACACACCCCCTGCTAGATAAATGCAGCCAGGGAACAAAGAAATTCCAATGTTGTTACACAAAACAGAGCGATTCTGGGATCCTACTGAAAACATTGAGGAAGCTGGTTTAGGCTGCAAAACCATGTCTTCTTTGATATATGATATACTTGATGTTTACAGATGGTCCTAGTAAGAAAACCTGTAGTGTGCTCACTGCAAAGGGGGCAAATGATATGAAAAGTTGCTTCCTCTTCAAGACAGTTTCTGTTTTTCAGTGGAGATGAAAAACTCTTAAAGGCTTCTCAAGACTAAAGGAGTTGTAAAAAATCTCTCCCACGCTGCAGAAATCTCTATGTAATGGCACGATAGAGAAAGCAAGTCATCATCATCCCTTGCCTGTGGTTGAAACTAGGAGACAAAGACGGACACGTGCATGTTGAGTGTCTGTGTTAGGGTTGTAGCTCGGTCAAGTAAGAGGAGGGAGAATGTTGTAGCTCCTTTGCTCTCCTTCATTTGAATCCCCTGGGATTAACATGGGCAAGCAATACAGGATCAAAAGCGTAATTCCATTGGGCAGGAATTTTTCTTTACATCCTATCTGCTGTGGAGAAAGTAAGGGGAACAGTAATAGCTGACTCCTGCATATAGTGGGGAATTACATGGGAACATAAGCACAGAGGAAACCAAACTGAATTAGCAAGTCCACAGAAGGCAGTGATACCACTTAAAATCAGCCTACAAAACCCAGCCACTCGACTTGCGTCCAGTGGTGAAGCAGATGCCCTTCACACAGGCAAATACATGCTACAGTGAATTGGGTGTTTTGTCAAAATACCAAAGAAAAAATGTCCCCAACCAAACCAAACAAACCCAGAGCATCATAAAAACAGAGGAAGGGGGAATAAGCTGTTGCTAAAATCCTAGGGCCTTAAGAAACAGCTGAAAATTGTGAGACCTGGAAGGAAGATTAACATCAGCTAGAGAAAAAGGCAAACACAAAAGGAAAATCTTTTTGCCAATGAAGTCTGGAAAGGAAATTCTTTCTTGACCTTCTCTCTTTCTGTTCCTTCAGCATTCAAGTGCACTGTCCTTTCCTTTTGACTGTCTCCAAATCCCATACATTAGCACCTCATCAGGAGAAATAAAAAATAATGCTATACTTGCAACATATCTCTAGTAGGTACAAAACTTAATTAAAAGCAACATTTTGTCTGATCAATGGGGGAGTTGGAGGAAAATAAATAATCAAACTGGTCTTAGCACAAAACAGACATTGAAGAATAGCTGCAGCTAGAACATTGCAGAACACACTGTGGAGAATAATTCTTCACTCACTAAGAAGGGTGGGAGCCAGCTCTGCTCCAGATTTGCAGCTGTTACAGCTCTGCAAGCTTTGCAGGAAGCATGTTAATTCATACCAGCCAAAGATCTAACTTACAGTGGAGCACATTTGAAGGAATTTCCAGGTCACTATCTGTCTGAAGTTTGTTTCCAGCATTTATCAGAGAAGTTCATTTGTTGTGATGGCAAAAATAAAACCCTCCTCCAAAAAGAAAGAAAATCCTCAATTATCAAATTATACTGTATCAAATTGCTTCAGCAGTACTTTGTGAGAAAGCAGGTAAAAGGATAACCTCTCAAGAGATTTTGAGGATTAGTGGGGATTTAATAAGAAAGGCACTGCACACAGCAACTTGTGTCAGTAATTTGAAGACCTGGATGGTCTGATTCAACAGGACGGAAGAGATGAGAATCTGACACTGAAAAAAAGATTTACCAACAACAGAATAGTCACATTATGAAACAGCAAGCCCAAACTCCTTTTCATAAGGTCAATACACATTATCTTTTTTGATATATAACTGCTCCAAATCACTGTTACAGTATTACTTCTGGGTGTACGTTTGGCAATCGGTAAGCATGACAGACAATATGTTGACATAGTTGTAATACACTGAGTATCTGGCTATGGGGTTCAGCTTGGAAAAACTCCCTGTTCTTAAAGTGGGAATACCCTTGAAAATAGAAAACTTTCACTAGAAAAGAAGACAAGGATTGCTTAGCACCTTATCACATGCGGCCACCGAGTGTGTAGAAAGAGGCGCAGAATGCCTAGCTGGGAAAAAGGGTGCCTGGGACCTTGTCTGGTCCCACTAAAAGTCTTATATGGTATAAAAGTCTTACATGGTATAAGTCTAACCTTCAATAGCTGAGATGATTATTGACAAGAATTTGAAATGTAAAGTTGTAAAGACATAAGAAATGTAGAAAACATAGCAATTTAAGGACAAGGTTTTCAACCCAGCTATATAAGTTTCCTCTTAGTGGTGAGTTCTTCCCATTTTATTCTGGGAGAAGCCTTTGCCTGGCCATGGGTTTTCAGATAGGACTCAGAAGCAGGATGTCCACCATAAATAAAAACTTATCAGATTTGATAGCCTTGTCCATAGTATTCCCAGATGGGGATGGGGAGGGATTAAACCCAGGAATGGAGCTTACAATGTGGCTTTACTATCCACTGGGTTACCAGGTCAGAGAATTCCAATGGATTATTAATATAGCCCATCATTTCCTTTACTTTTCTTATGAGCATAGAATAAGAAAAAAGATATTTCAGATTGAACAGAACATTTTGTATGATACAGAAGAAACGTTTTTCTGTTTGTTTCAGTAATAACCCTCCCCAATTAAACGTTATCAGAGCTGATTTTTCCTTTGATTTGTTGGTGTGGGTATTGGACAAAAAAATCAATTATTCATTTCAGTACACAAATAAGTGTCCTCAGCACTTTTTGTAGGATAATGAATGTACTTAGCAGGATATGAACTTCAATGACAAGACCTCTGTGGGGGTTTTTTGGGTTTTGTTGTTTTGTTTGGTGTTTTTTTAAACAGATATGATGTCTGAGACTTAGGACAAATGTGAGCATCTCAGCCTGCTGCTACGCTTTGATATCAGAAACCTGCCTGACATGTTGCTGTGAAGTGGATGAAAAAATCCCCTCTGAATTGCTTTGATTTCCATTGTTCTGTTCCTCTTTTAGGCCTCCCTCCTCAACAAACGGACTAGTACTCTTTGGGCAGTACTCATGCAAAACTTAGGAGAAGGTTGTTCACAAACAGTGGAACATACTGTGTCTGAGCAGTCTTACCCATACAAATTTCTGGGATAGGAAAAAGCTGACCATACATCTCCAGTGCTCTGTCTCTGAGTTACTGGGCAAAAAGAGAAAAGGAAACAGACAAATCTAATTCAACTTTGGAACTCCTATACATTGATTTAAGTCTTCAGGGATGGTTTGTGTTATCGCAGAAGCCAAAGAAGCCTATCTATCCGATGTGTGTCCAGGAGCATTAAATTTACAATCCTCTTTGTCTTCATTAGTTCTCAAATTATTTTACCACAAAGGGATAGTAAAAATCAGGCAACTTCATTTAAATTCACAGCAGTACCTAGCCATACAGAATTGCAATGAACATTGGGTCCCCAAAACATAGCCAATCTCCAACAAAATCTGTTACAATCACTAAAGATAGGGTCCTGCACAGCATCCAGATTTTCTATGTGTGTGGTCTGGCAGCCTTCCTACTGTGCCAGACTTCACAGGAGTCCCGTATGAATCCCTAGGCTCTCAGCCAGGACAGCCCGGAGGCAGGCTTTGGGAGCCTACCATCTTCCTCATTAGGGGCTGCTATTGGATGGTCTGTCTGTATTAGTGCAACTGAAGCTGCAAGTCCATCTGTGTGGGGTGACCCATAACCTAGGCAAAGCTGGAAAGTGTTTCAGGCAAGTTCACTTTGTTCTTATCTGTAGCCTTAGTAAAGCATTGACTTGTAGCAGCTGAAACCATTTTGAGAAACATTTAAGCCTGTTAGAGACAGTGCCCTAGGAGCTCAGTTTCTCCTCTAATTTATGCTACTGAAACAGGATTTAAATGTGTGAATCATGACTGATAGTGGACGGAACAGGCAGTTGTGCTCTTCACTTACTGCTATTGCAAAGATGACTCTTCACTACTCATAACACCTTCACGTACTGGAGAAGAGAAGACGTTCTACTGACAAGTATTATTAGCCATGCACATGGCTAAAAAAGTTATACAGATTAAGAAGCTGGAGTTTCTTTGCCTACAAAGACTTTTTTCTTTCATTCATATCAGAAATGAGTATGATCATCTCTTTGCCTTTTCCCTCCACCAAACTCTTCAGGACCTTTTAAGATTTCTCTTACCTCATTTCCAAAGCAGTAATATATTAGTCCATGCAACATAGCTTAAACGTGCCCATCGTATGGATGATAAAACAATTTTGATTCCTTATCAACCAAAACATTGTTTTGTCCCCACTTCCTTTCTCCCTCTTCCTCTAATGCCCCTCCCCGACTCCCCACTGTACATCCGAAAGAGCACATTGATACCAACAGAATACATTAGTCAAGCCAGCTCCTGTGGCTTCATAACTCATTCCCCTTGTTACTCACTATTGAGTCATGGAGCAGAAGGTGGGTGTTGATCTTGAAGGTAGGACAATGATACAATATATTTCCATCAGGTGCTGGAAGAAAGGTTACAACCTGCTTCATACAGAATTCAATTAGAAATCACAGAGAGGGGAAGCAAGTTTATATTAACTCCTATAGATGCCAGAATGCTTTCAATCTATTTCTGTTTCACCTCTTTCCTCTGAAAGATTTTTAACTAATCACAACATTAGATTAGTTCTGTTAAAACAGCAGGCAATCTATTTCGTTTCAATGCCTGGGGAAAGAAATTTAAAGATTCCCAGATGTTGCATGGAAATCACCAAAAAAAGATTCAATTGAGAAGCAATTCTGACACTAACTAAATTATCTACCCAAGTATTTCTATTATACTGCTATCTGGGCATTTTTATATCATGAGGCATTTCCTACTTGTTCAGTAGGAAGAGTGGATAGACTCAAGCAGACGAAGTTTCACCTGTTTGTGCCTTTAAAGGCAGGGCTTTACCAAATTAAAGTTAATGTTTGGGATACTCCATTTGGCTTTTAGTTCTAAATATCTGGGGAAAAGACCTTACTACAAAATTAATTTAACATCTCTGTTTTTAATGCCAGTGAATTCCAGGAGGGTAATGAGGTCTTCTGTTGGAGATTATCAGCTGCCTCCATAGAGAAGGGCCAGATGCTGATCTAATGCTATGGTAAAGTAGAAAGTGAAATTTTTGTTCCTTGAAACATTCTGAACCATCACCATTTTATCTCCTCTAATATTTGGAACAAATAGAAATAAACTTTTCTTTCTTTTCTTATTTGTGTGTATGCATACGTGTGTGGGTATAAAAATTAAAGTATCTGTACAAAGCTGATAAATGCATATGTAGAAAAGATATGTTTGGAAATGACAAAACAGTTTCACCAAAAAAATTAAACATTCTGATATTCCCAAATCCAGACATGTCATTTAAATTTGCTGTTCCAAGAAATTGACCTTTTAAGGCAGTTTGACATTTAACTGCCATCCCTTTTTGCAAAACTTCATCAGCTTGGAGTGGTAGCTTGATTTTCTGATGCTACCATTTTTTCTAATGAGTCAGGAACCATCTTGAAGAAAATCCATGTTTTGATGCTTGATAGAGATAATTTCTTGTGCAAGGATTTATGTCACATATTTATGTTAACATTATCAGATCTACCAGTTACTTTCCATAAAGTTCAGGTTCCAGAAGTTCATAGGAGACATTGCTGAATAATTGAACTCATAGCCTCCTCGTGTCAGTCAACAATGTTTTTGCTCTAGCTTCATATTCATTGTGGCCATAAAGACAGTTAACAAGAAAAAGTTGAAGCTGCATCCTCTGTGCAGATGGGTCAGATCCTCTTGCATGAGGTGCTTACTGCTTTACTCATTTTGTCTACTGTCTGCATCATGTCATTAAGCTGAAGTGCAAGGTCTTCACTTTAGGAGTTATTTGAACTGCTTGGAAAAGGATGGTCTCATGGTAAAGGCACTGAACAGAGGAGATATTTATTTCCCACCTTCCATTTCACAGATTCTTGACGGGACAGCAATTAGTTCCAATCCCCCTGCTGGTGGGTGTCTCTGAGAGCTATGCTGTAGATTGTAGACTGAGAGGAAGCTTCTCAGCCAGCAGATTTGATGAAAAGTGTGGTCAGGCTGCGTCCCAAGGACCACTTCGTAAATCTGAGGTCAGGACCTGGAGAGCATGTTCCATCCTGATGCCTGAGGAGCCTCTGCCTGCTGTGCCGCCAGCTGGTCCTGCATGCTGTGTTTTCAGGGGATGTCGCACCGGAGCTAGCTTTAAAGTAGCTACCAAATACTTTTCATTTGCCATGAAAAGCAAATATGAAAACCTGCTCACTAAAAACACCCACCCCCCCAAAAAAAAGAAAGCTGTCCTTCCAAGGGGATTGCTCCTCCTTTCTGCCTCCCCCACCCGCCACAGTTAGCTTAACAGCAAAGTGAATACGTAAGAATCCAAACTAGGTCTTCCTTGGAGGGATGCAAAGGACAATCCAATGAATAATGTTGTGGGAGTGATTTGTAGTCTCCCACAAAGCGTGAGCTGATTTGTTATGAATAGAATTCAGCCTGCTGCTCCGTTGAAAGCCAAATCTATGTGACTGATTTTCTTTTAATGCATTTATGGTAAAGAATGATCCTGCATTTGATTGTGTGACCGATCACCCTGACACATACAGCTGATATTCTACCTGTGCAATCATAATTCTACACGTACCGACAAAAGGAAAGCAAAAAAAAGAGCCATGTCTTAGCTGACTGCCTTACTTTCTCATTTCACTAGTGCAAAGGCCATCTGATTCAAATTCTTTAAAGACACATCTTTGAAAAAAAGCATTTTGGGTAATCATTTTAAGATTGTATTTGCAGTGTGGTTTTAAAGCATAGCCTATGTGGATTTTGACCAGAGAGGCCACTTATTGGAAAGGTCTAACTTGGTAAAAATGTCTGGGATTACATAATCGATTTTCTGATGTTCTTGTCAATTAATGAAGTTTAAAAAGCTTGTAATTTTCCTTGAGTAACCCGATATAAACAAGATCAAGTTTTATGTTTCAGGGCAGAAACTTACTGTCCTGTAGGACTGGGGGTATTAAATCCTGATATAAGAAGTCATCTCTATTCAGAGTGCCTAAATACAGCCTTATATCTCAGGATCTGAATGGAAATTATTTGGCACAATATAGTGAAAATAAACCTTGTATTGTCCCTACCTCTGCTGGCCTGCTTCTGTAGATGACTGTTTTCTAACTGAAACAGCCCTTCTATACAGTGACTTCTGTGGCCAGGGACAAGACCCAGAAGAAGGTGGTTTAAGGCACAGGTAGAGTTTTCCTGCCATGGGTCTGGCCCACAAAGGAGGTACGTTGCTGAGTTCCCATTCTGCAGGGGACATCAAAGTTATTTCATAAAAGTGTGTCCTCTGCAGAATGGAAGAAAACCCACTGGAAATATCTTGTGCTTTTAGACACCTGGGAGAAAGGATATCGGATAACTCACCCAGGGGCTGACCCATGACTAGAAGAGGAAGGAGGTCTTTAAACAGATGAAAATGGCATGTTCCTTGCCATCACTCTCCCAAATCAGAGATAAAACTGGGAAAAATGTAACCACTAAAACTGGCCAGAAGTGACCAGTAACCAAATCTTAGCAATGTTGGGTTCAGATACTCACGCTCAGCGAAAAGTCAAAGTCAGCCGCCATTTTATCTCAGGAAGCACTTCCTTGTACATGTTTTGGTCCTGTTTGCTGCATCGTTATTACCTGAATGAACTACCCAGCACATTCAAAAGCTACTCCTCCCCACTCATGATCATTTTTATGGACTACTCCACTATCAGTCATTTGAGAGATAGAACCAGTCTCATCTGACAGCATTATTTTAACTATGTTGTTTCTGATTTTTAAGGAGGGATGACAACATCGCTGTCATGAGCATTACATGAGCATCACATGCAAACAGCCAGTGATGGCTTAACTGTGCTTTTGCAACAAATCTAGAAGGAGTAGTAGCATGAAATTATACTGACCTGTGAACAAAGACTCTAATTGTAATTTTCCAGGCATATGTTTATGCTCACACAAAGTTAGCTAATAGCAAATTACCACTGCTACAACTACTGCTAACAATATTGTTGGGAGTTGATTTTACACAGCACATCACATTGCCTCTGGCTATGAACTCAGATTGTTCACCCACACCAAAGTCTGCTACCACATTCATAGTTTAGACAAATATCTCCTACTAATTTCAAAGGCATTTAGACATCCAAACAATTTTTGAGGTTCTGACCCATAGCTAATTTTGTAGGAAATGAGGCTAGAAATGGATGTGACTGTTTCTCACATACCATCAGGCAGCCATTTGTCTGTCAAGCAGTGAAATGGTTAATTGGTGATAAGTGGGTCAGGTGTAACAATAAAGATGCAATCAACACTTGCTAATTTTTTTAAAGGGGAAAATTCCTTTGGCATTAATCCCCATGATTCATAAGAAATAGAGGCAGGCTGGCAGAGTTTAAATGATTGAAAATGATGCCCATGGCCTTCTGCAAAATCTGATTACAGCTCCAATGATCGATGGGTTGCCATTAGCAGAAAGAAAAAAAAAGTTCAGAAATTGAGCCAAGTAAATCAAGAAAGACCTTTTGAGTTTACAATGAACACTTCAACATGATTCAAAAAGTGTTTTAACCAAGATTTCATTTTCTGTAAATATATGTTACCTTCAGAATATGAACTATTCATTTCCACGAGTCCCTTTTGAGCCAGGCTTTCATTTGGCATGAAAAGATGCCCAACTTTCCCTGCCAGCTTTTCAAGGCTTCCTTTGATTTACTTCAGTGACATTGGGGGACTTCAGCTTCTGCATCTGAGCCTGGCAGAAACTCTCCTCTTTTCAGCTATAGGTGGGTCAGACGTATGAGACTTTGAAGCTTTTATTATGCATTTGCTGAATTCTTTTTCTTTTAATACCTGAAATAATTTTCCTTTTTTAAACAAGGAAACTAATTTCAGGTTCATGAAAATATGTTATGAATTCCTGTCATGACTGATAAACTCACTCCACTGCAAAATAAAAAGCAAAGTGAAAAATAACTGAAAATAAAATTGTTCCAATATTATAAGCAGTGCAGTAACAGGTGTGACTGGTTCACTGACTCAACTGAGAGAAAAAGCTGCTTTTCTGTTAGGACAACATTTAATAATTTTTAAAAATTAGAAAATAAAAAAGTAGGGTTTTTTATTTTATCCCAAGTGAAATATTTCCTTTTGGGTTTGAGCCTTCAGATATGTAACACTTTTTTTTTTTTTTAGAATGGAGCATGTCTCAAAAAAAAAGAAAGTCTTTTGATTCAAAATGTACTCATTTTGTTTGACAAGAAAAATACTATTTTCATTTACTGAGAGAAAAGGGACATCCTGCCAGTCACGCTACCCAAGAGCAAAATGGTTTCAGGCAAAATTACAGCTCATCTATGAATGTTTGTCCTAGCCTGAAATCAAGACCCAGCTGTACCATTTTGTAATTTTCCTGTAACATCAATATCTCATGCCTTTTCTCTCAAGAGCTCTGAACTGAAGTCTCAGCTGTGAGACAGACTACCTGTGTGAACCAGGGCCAATCCTGGTTTCTTTTTTAATTCA
The DNA here is from genome assembly GCF_000690835.1 of Fulmarus glacialis. Classification (NCBI taxonomy): domain Eukaryota; kingdom Metazoa; phylum Chordata; class Aves; order Procellariiformes; family Procellariidae; genus Fulmarus; species Fulmarus glacialis. Next base: position 15,325 of record NW_009207317.1, on the reverse strand, counting down.
GAAGAAATTATCTGCAATTTGCAAACAATATCTTCAGAGTTATACTGAATGCCACTTCCTTGGAGTTTTTCACCGGAGATCAGAAAACTTTCCACATCTGCTTTTTGCTGAACAGAACTCCTCTGAGGTGTCACAGAGAAGATCAGAACAGTTCTCAAATGAATTTTTAGCATACTTGAGTCTACTGCCAAAGCCTAGACAATGTTGTTGCCATTTTTACCCCAGAATATGCTGGCCATACGTGAAAAATCTTGAAAGCACATGTATCACCAAGGTAGCATTTGAGAATTTTTAAATTAAACCAAACCATGTAAAGCAAACAGAAGAGCAACAGACAACCTTTTCATTTACTAGGCCTCCTACAGAGCTCTGTGACATAAATAAATGAATTATGGGTAAGTTGATTTCAGTTTGGTTTTACTCATACAGTGTAATGTAGTTTTTTGTTAATGAAGAAATAGACCATAACCCGACACTATTTGGGGAATAGGATTATAAAGATGTGATTTTATGTTAGACTGCTGCGTAAATAGACTCATTCCCAGATTGTTAGAGCAGTGAGCATTTTGATAAGATACCTGGAAAGCCTGATTATAACAACAGTATAACCCTCATAATTATGTTATTGTTGAAAAGATGGCAACATAAATGAATACATGATAGATCAAAAGGAGTGGCAGTATACAGGAGCACACATAAGCATAAAGGTTTAAGACTGATGCAGAAAGTAGATGAATAAAATCAAACATTTAAGTAGCATTCTTTGGAACTCTATATGCAAATCCTTGTGGTATTCTTGTCCAGAAAAAACAATGTGGGTTTATGGGCAGAAAAAGAACAGCCAATTTCAGAGAGTCGAAGGGCTGTGGTAAGCCCCTTCTCTTTGCATGTTCACAGTACATTGTAAATCCCTCTCTCTTTCCCGAAGCATATAATCCCAAGCTGATGCTTTTAAACAGCAGTGAGCTGGCACAGTGAGCCGGCAGTGTGCCCAGGTGGCCAAGAAGGCCAATGGCATCCTGGCCTGTATCAGAACTAGTGTGGCCAGCAGGAGGAGGGAGGTGATTGTGCCCCTGTACTCGGCCCTGGTGAGGCCGCACCTCGAATACTGTGTTCAGTTTTGGGCCCCTCACTACAAGAAGGACATTGAGGTGCTGGAGCGTGTCCAGAGAAGGGCAACGAAGCTGGTGAAGGGTCTGGAGAACAAGTCTTATGAGGAGCGGCTGAGGGAAGTGGGGCTGTTTAGCCTGGAGAAGAGGAGGCTGAGGGGAGACCTCATCGTGCTCTACAACTACCTGAAAGGAGGTTGTAGCGAGGTGGGGGTTGGTCTCTTCTCCCAAGTAACTGGCAATAGGACGAGAGGAAATGGCCTCAAGTTGCGCCAAGGGAGGTTTAGTTTGGACAGGAGGAAAAATTTCTTTACTGAAAGAGTGGTCAGGCCTTGGACCAGGCTGCCCAGGGAAGTGGTGGAGTCACCATCCCTGGAAGTATTTAAAAGACGTGTAGATGAGGCGCTTAGGGACATGGTTTAGTGCGCATGGTGGTGTTGGGTTGATGGTTGGACTTGATGCTCTTAGAGGTCTTTTCCAACCTTAATGATTCTATGATTCTGTGAAAGCTCCTCCTCATGCTGGTGAAGACCCAGCCCTGATAAGGCACCAAAAACAAATTTCATGTGAGACCCCTTCCCTCTCTTCCTCTCTGTACTTCATGGCTGGACCACCCTTTGCTGCATCTCTGGTGGGGATCCAAAGGGGTGTCTTGCAGGCTCAGAAGAAATTTGTTCCCCGGCTTTTGCAGAAGGGCCTCTGGGAATGGGAACTATCCTCACCATGAGATGCGAGATGGCTCCTCCTGCAAGAAAGCCACCAGAGGGAGTGATGCCATCAGAGCTGCCCTTTATATAAACCTCTTCAGGATTGCTGGAGCAGCTTGGTGTCAGCTCACTGGAAGATAAGTACCACTTGCTGAGTGCTGTTTTTAATTAAGCAAAGATAGCACTCCGGCAATCATGGGCCTGATGATGCAGCAACTTGCCAGCTTCATTATAACTGAAAACATATTCCTAAGTCTGTCCTGGATTGCTCTTCAAGCACCTGCATAACAGCATCATTCCCCCTCATTTCCAAGGAGACTGAGATTCAGTTTGGTTTGGAAGCACAGAAACATTTAGGCAAGAAGTTGTAGCAAAGTCAGGACCATTAGCTAAATGTGCAGGACTCCAAAGTTTTCTGGCTTGTCACCATAGCCTTTTGTGACAATTTACAGGACATAATAGAGTACCCCAAAGTGACTAATCGAGGTTTGCCTGTTCCTGTTATGATGATCTAGTACAGCACACAGAGCTTGGACATAGAAAGCTAACTAGCAGTTGTCTATGAGATTCCTTAGTCAAGATGACACCATTGCCAGGTCATCATTTCCCTGCCTCTGAAGCTTTTGACTGGAAAAGCCCAGTCTTGAAATGCTGGATCGGTACAGTTCCTTTCAGGTTTATCCACACTGGTGCACAAGGACAGCACCAGAAAGGTACTCTGGACCAGCCTCACAGGAAACAGTCAGCCAGCCTGAAAATCCAGCCTCCAGAGCACATGCTTAGAGCAGCAGCTGGGTCTCACATACCCAAGCACCACAAGGTGAGTTAACATCTTCAGAACTCTTCTCCACAGGGGCTATATTAGTTGGGCAGCCATGGGAATAGAAAAGAGGCATGTCACCCTCATGGATGGTCTAGACATACCTTCTTCAGCATCATATGTATGTTGGCTGCATTTGTTCAATTAAGTTCAGAGAAAAGATCACCTAGCCTAGTTCCTGCCATTGTAGATAATATCTATGGACCAACTCCATCTTTAAATTAAAGATGTGTTTTCCCCCACTATGGGATGTATACTCCAGGACAACCCTGGTCCAATGTTTAAGAAAAAAATAATCTGTCATTATGGTTAGTTTAGACTTGCTTGTTCTCGGGCCAATATCCTCTTTCCAAAATGTTTTCTTACACTGGGTAGGTTTTATAGGTAAGACATCATCCCTTGAAGTAGCCATTTTTCCTTGATTAAAAAAAATGCTCTTTTTTCAGTCTCTTAGTAAGATTGGATCAAAGTGTCCTTTATTACTTACATGATTGTTTGATTTTAGCTCTTTGGACCAGGTATGGCATCCTAATAGTACTTACTATGCAATGACATCCCCCCACCACCTCCCTGGCATGTAGTAATGTCACAAACCAGAGTGTGCAACAGGCAGTGGAGCTGCCATTTCACAGCAGTAAGAGCTGAGTACTGTTTCTGATGCTGCTAATCCCCAACATGAGCTTTGCAGATCCCTGCATCTCCCCTTTACCTTCAGTTGAACAGGTGTAGCAGCTACACTTGCCTCCTTTATGGACTATTTTGCAAGATGCTGAAAAAATTGTACTACAGCCAAGTATGATATTTTTCCACACTATTTTTGCTTAAACTTGCCTTCTGTATACTACATGTAAGTACAACTACAATTTGTATTTAATGCAAATGTTGTTTCCTCTCCTGGCCTAAGGGATTCCATCAACTGAAGAAAAATTCAGAACATTTGGGATTAGGGCTATAAAGAACCTCCACACTTGAAATAACCCATCCCCCCATCTGTTTTAATTTAAAACCTGCTTAAAACCCATTTTCAAGTTTCCAGAGCAGTTATAAGGTGCTTTAACACACATGAAGCAAATGAAATTATTTTGTAATGAAAGTCTTGTCATACATCATTAAGATCTTCCTCCTACCTATAGGGCCATTTAGGAAGCTGAATAAATCTATCCAGCTTTATAGCTGTAAGAGACAGTACATTAAGTTTGCTGGTCCCAGAGTGCCTGAAGAAATCCAAACACTGTATTCTTCAAGTCCAGGAGATTTTATTTTCTAACTTCCAAATGTTGATTACAGAGATCTTCAACAGCAAATCCTCAGTTGGCAACCATGAACAGAGGTCTACAAGCTTTAAAGAGACATATTTATCACAAAGCACACCAAAAGATGTGAGCGCTGAATTTATAGTGAACACAAATCTATCGCTTCCTCACATCCACACTGTTGGTCTTTTCAAGGCACAGAAACCTGGTATTCTGGACCCTTATTTAGTTAGTCACCTGCAGTATTGGAGCTTGCTATAAACTGCAGGCAGCTGTAGTCAGCTCTCAGATCTCATAGCCTGGGATATTGGACCCCCCATCACCCTGACCAACAGGGTGACTCTCCCAACATTTACTGCCCCTTCAGCTGTGAGAGCACAACTGCCTCTGGGGCTGCAGCACCAGCTGGGCCACACAACTGCTCAGTATTAAGAAGCTGGTGATGGTATCAATGGAAGCATATATAAAAAGAAATACTAGAACCTATGGGCACTTATATTTTAAATGAAAAATCATGGAAAATAGACACTTTCAATAAAAATACGCATCATCAAAATCCCTTTCTTTTTTCTGAAGACACCTATTGGATTTACTTTCCAGCATCCTCAGCTGTTCTGTCTTTGAATCAGACCTAAATTATTCTCATTCTTGTTATGCTAGCATAATTTTCCATTGTCCCAGTGGAAAGGATGTAATCAAACTAATGCATTTATCAGGTTTGATGCTGGTTCTGTGACATTTTGCTTTTTGCTCTGCTGGAAAACTGACAGTTGCTTGGTTTCATTTGTGTTTCTACTGTAGCTAGTTGAATAATACATTTTTCAAAGCCATCTGACTCCCTGTGTAAGAGGGGGAAAAAAAAAATTAAGGGAGTTCAAATGGAGTAAGTTTTGTTTCCTTTTAGTAGTTGGTTTGTTGTAGTTAAGCAAAAAACCCAAACAAGTGACCCACTCTTTGCAGTCAATTCAATTTGATGGGTTGCCTGCTCTGGTTGTGGGGTCTGCGTGGGGGCCAAACATACAAGCTGGCTCAGTTTAAAAGTACAATGGGACATGGATGAAAGACCACCACTTTTACAGAGATCAGTAACAGAAACATTATTGACTAGCTTTTAATTTATAACTTTCATCTAGAATTTGTTGCAACATTTGCTCACACTTATATTTAGTATCTGTTGACTTGCATGAACGCAGGCTGAGAAAAACGTCATGAAAGAACCCAAACCACTGTATCTCCCTTCTTTCAGAAAGTCATGGCTTACATCTAAGCTAGATGTTATGATTAACTTCCTACATGGTTCGCATTTTGTTACAGACACAACTGCACTGCCAAACCAGGGTACGAGACTGTGCAGCCTCAGACTGTGCAGCTCACAAAGTCAGGGAAGGAAGACCACAGAAACCTTTGCAGAGTTCAGTCACAGGATGATTTAGGTGCACCATTCCATATGTCTGGGTTTCCATATAGTCAGTACGATATTCATCGAGAGGAAGTAAAAAATGCCTTCTTAGCCTTCATCCATCTAGTTAAGATGTCTCCTCATCTCTTAAAAGCCAAGTCTTCTGAAACTGACTTGCATTATTCCTCTTTTTTTTTTCCAGGGCAAAATTAATCAGTCTCTGTGCTGGAAGAATTATCTTGAAGTTTATATGAACACTAAGATTAAATCTAGCCTGAAAAGAGGAACTGAGTATAATGTGTCCCATCAGCTGTTCATCTGCTTCGCATGCTATTAGCTCTGTCCTGCTTGAAGAACAGGCTCAAAATGCTCATACAGTGCAGTGGAAGAGCTGACCCCTGCTAAGCAGGCTGAGCTGCAGTATACTCAGCTCTCCCTGGGCTTGATGTTATCAGTTTCCCAGATACTATGGCAAGATACTGAGCATCCTCCAGATCTAACCCTCACAGACCTCAGGAGTATGACCAAAGCTTGCACATGAGCATTAAACAATGTGGAATAAAACAAGTCTAGACTTTGGTAGGAGCTCAGACTGCTGACCTTGTCTGACAGTGCTCTGATCCTAAAGCACCCTCAGATACGAGCTTCAGCCAAAACAGTGTGTGGCAGCAGGGGAGAGCCATCCATTTTTTACTGGAAAAAAGATAGGGGTATCAGACACAGGCTGCCAGCAGAGAGTTGCAAACCAGACTAGGAATTAGTGTTCTTAGTTTCTAAAGCTGTCAATGCATGGGGAAGAGGCAGATGGGGTAAAAAGAACATGTTTTGTTCTTATATCATAAAATCCACCTAGCACCTCCTGAGAGGGTGAAGGGATTTAAGACTTGTTTTTGACAGTAACTATTTGTGTCAGTGGCTGACCTGTTGCTCTGTTTACACCCTCATTCTGAGAAACACTGCTCTCTTTAGGCAATTTAAAAATCCTAAATCCATTTTCTCAAAAGAGTTTCTAACTAATGGGCATCCTAGGGATGAGCAAAACAAAAAAATCTTTCCTGCTTTTTGGAGGCTGGGTTGGTGAAAAAGGTTATTTGATTACCTATAGGCAGAATGGTCTTTAGCAGAGGAAGACTTGGGCCTGTTTAATAAACACTGGAGCCAAAAAAATCTTATTTCAAGTGCATTGACCTGTACATAGTGGGAGTTTCAGAGACTGAGAATGCCTATTAGCTGTTTCTTTTCCAACCTAACCCATTTTTTTGTGTCCTAAAACATTCCGTTCCTATTTTTGTGTGTGTTCTGTAGGGTTTACTCCATTATCTTTGTCAAGCTGCTAACATCCAAAAAATACTCATTTAACTGAGGTTTTTAGCTTTCTTTTACTCCTTACCCTTAAGGGAGATTGGAGAACGCACTCATCAGCCCCACATAGACTGCACCACTATGGGTTAGTGCATGATGACCTTCTAAGACTCCACAAATAACCCTGTGACCACAATAATCTGAGTGGTAACACAAGAATGCAGTACATACCCAGTTTAAAGCCTCCCTTTGCTCTCAACAGTTCTTTGTAAATCATCTTAGACTTAATATTAACCTCAGATTTTAGCTGTCATTTTAACCTCCATTCTGGAGGCAAAACCAGGTTCAAACACCATTGATAAACAGCTAAAAAAATATGGTCGTTAAACTCTCAGGGTCGTCTGTTCCAAACCCTTCTTGGATGAATGTCCAGATACTGCCACAGGAAGATACTTCCTTTTCCAAAGTCAGCTTCAGATGGCAAGATGGGGAGGCTGATCAAGGAATCACTTGACAAAAGAGGGGATAGAAGCTTTCCAAGGGAAATATCCTTCATTTGTCACTATGTCACCTCCATTCACTGCATTTTATGTTTGTTTTCCATTAGCAAATGCTATGCAAGTAAGCCTCCCCAAAGATCACATGGTACAGAAATACAGTGCTGTCATGTGAGAGACCAATAAAAAAGCCAAATTTGCCTTTAAAATATAGAACTAGTACTATTCTCTGCCTGTTAATATGTATTAAATTGGCAAGCAGAAGTGGTTACTAGATATTTATCGCATGTTACACACTGTTGCTCAATTTTATGTGCTCTAGTAGGGGGAAATACACACTCAAGCTGCACTTAATGTGCAAAGGGGGCAGAGTGAAAGCCCCAGGGCTGCAGTTATCTAATGAAGTGTTGGAAGTTCTGGTGGAATAGAGAAATGCAAATGTTCTCTCTGACCAGCCTTGCAAATTTTTCTGGATCATCCTGGCAGCTTGACTCCTAGTTTAAAAATCTCCTTCAATTTTAAAGTATCAGATACCACCACCCCCGTCCCCGAAACAAACCTCCAGAAAACCCTACAAATTAAAGCAGCCTGCATAACTACCAAGACAAGTGGATAAAAATCCAGGGAAAGCATAAGTTTTGAAAGTATAGTGGAACATAAAGTACAAGCTTTTGTTATTATGTCCATCTCCTTGCTGCCTTGAGCCTCACCAACACCGCTGTGCTAAGCGGTTTGTAAGATGCAGTGCCAACAGACACCATCTGCCCCAAAGGCAAGCCAACATAAATAAACAAAGGAATACAGGACAAGTATTAAGAAACACTTTGTCATAATCAATACCTGAATTTCTAGAAGGCCTGAAGAAATGCTCGTGCAGCCAAATGTTTGTCTGTTTTTTCAAATGTATCAGCTAGTCTAACAGCAGAATTCCTTCTACTGACAGACTTTGTTTGCCTATACCATCACATGATCTTGGCTACAGTAACACTATTATTAAAGCTCCTAGAATATTTATATTTACCTAAATTTTATGCTAAGTTAAGCAAATCTTGAGAGGAAAAAGACTCTTGAGAGGGAAAAGACTGTCTTATCACAATACAGATAGTCTCTGTGCCAGGTATTAGTACAGTACTCTTAGTAGCTTGGAAAGCTGGTCAAAGCAAGGACAAAGCACAGGTCAAAACCCATACAAAAATAACATTGAAAATTTACATAGGTATTTCTGAGTCTTTGTATTTTAGTAGTTGAATGCAAGGCAACTATCACCACCCTGCTCTCCAGAGAGAGAATGTGCTTAAGTGTTCCCTTTGAAATCTTGTCCTTTACTGTGTTAGTAAAAACCCAGCATTTTAAATGTTAAAACTTAAAAGAATCCAGTTCAAGATTTGTAACAACTACACAAGGCAAGAAACATATTTTCAGCACAGCCTTGAAGAGATACAAGCAAGGGAAGATGAGAACATACCTTTCTTGTCACACCCAAATGTCATGTCTGGGTAAAGCAATTGAAGTTCTTACCTGAAAAAAAACAAAGCCAAACCCAAACACCACCCCCCAACCACCAGAATGTAGCAAGGTAGCCAGGAGAGGAATAGAGCAGAGAGGGGAGGCTCAGTCCCATAGGAATGAGGGGTATGAGAGGGGCTCAGCCATACAGCATCAGAGCAAGTTAAGGAAGATAGAGCTCCTTTTCCCAGGCTTTATAGATCCCTCTCACAACAGGTGCTTGTAGTCAAGCTAATAAAAGGAGAGAGGGGAAAAGGAGAGATGCAGAAGGAGCAGGTGGAGAGGGGTAAATGTTGCTAATGTTTTATTACAGCTCTGGTGATAAACATTAGCTGTAAATCAAGATTCATTGTGATTTACTAAAACAGGCTGCTTATGAAAATCTAGGAACTAAATCTTTTGTTGTTTAATGCCCAAGAAGAAAGGATTAGGAAAGAGCCTGAGGAAGATTTGGAAATGTTTATAAGGAACTCCTCCTGAGCAAGATGAAAGGATGACTGTATCTGTTTGATTATCAAACAAATTACAACCACCAGCTGCAGCATATCATGTTTTTGGCCAGGCTGGTCGACAGTAACAGATGAGAAACCTCCTTCCAAAATAAGAACTACACAATAGTTTATTGCTTACTTAGTGGTCTTAAATGTCCCTCTTTTCTAGAACACTTGCTACGTTTTGCTTTGCCTGTAAGTATCCATCCTTACCAAGACCCTTGCTCGTGGCTGAGGCTCCCTCTTATATATCAGTCTAGAATGAAAGTCCATTGCCTTAAAAATAAATTGTTTCTTCTAAGACTTTCACTTCTCATATAACACACACCTATGGAACTGGTTAATGTAGCTGCAAAACAGTTAATGTCTGGGTCAGTTTGTAGCCCACCTCTTACAATGTTGTTGTACAATGGTCAGAATTCAAAGTGAAGAGTTGATGTGACAAATTTACTAAAACAGATCATAATTAAGGTTTATTTCCCATGGTACGAGAGAAATTACTCGGAAAAGCAGGCCATGGGGTTATGGGGAATTCTGAGCATTAAAAAAAGGTTAGCAGTTATATCAGCAACAAAAAGTTGGAAATTAATCAACATTTACTCAGCTCCCCCCTCTCTGTTTAAACCTGTGTGAAGCCTGCTTCCGCTGAGCTATCTAAAAGCTTCAAGATGACATAAAAATGTTCTGTTAACGGGCAAGGCTCCATGGGGTTGGGAGAAGGAAAGAGTATAAACACAAACCAGTTGGTCCCACGTCTACTCTTTTAAGAAGTTAGCAATGTTGCTTTGTGATATTGGTCAACACAGAGAAGTTAAGAGTCTCAGCCTTCACCCTGATCACTGGTATCCTCTGATTGTCCTTTCTGCAGGGGTCCAGGGCATGACATGCTGCTGAAGCCCAGACGTAACCTTGCCAAGTAATCACAGGAAGCCTAGAGCCACTGGCAGGTGCATGAAAGACAAATGAGCCCAAGAAACTACTAAGAGAATTACTAAGAGACTAGTAAGCCCAGGTCCCTGGTGGTATGTAGGTATTTAAAACTCAGAGGGAATTAGGAGTCTAAATATACGTGCAGCTTTGGTCCTACAGATTAGATTGTTGTACTGGAAGTTTTAGAGCCATCAGATGGGCTCTGGATTCCCCTTGGAAAATCAAATGAGAAAATAAAAACTGAAGCTCCTTAGAGCTTTTCTTGCTGCAGAAACCTCTCTTTGCTTTGGCACTATAGCTTTCACAACAATTGGCTTTCAGGCTTTCATCTCTGAGATTCCAGTTATCCCATATACTCTCCCCAGAAATTACAGGCTGCATCTTTTTCTAGAAGAACTGTATCAGTTTTTCTGGCCTGATACTTTAGTTTCTAGACAGATTTTGGCTGTTCAGAGGAACAGCAAGAAAAAATATTACTATGTCATGAAGAATTTTTAGAATTTCAGCTATGCAGACCAACAAATGTTCCAGAAAATGTACGTGTACGTTTGTGTGGTCTTACCAAAGGATTGGTTGGGGGAAAGATTATGTAAATAACAACAAATAATAATAAAAAACTAAGTTAGGTGACCCAGGTCAAGTCTATTTCCTTATTTATTTCCCTGTATTGTTCTAGTGTTTATTCCAGGAGAGATAAAAATAAAGGGAAAGGGGGAGGAAAAGAATAAACAGAGGTAGTTTATAAAAATGTTGTAAGAATAATGCTGTTCCCATTATCACAGAGCACATCTGTCAACTCTATCCATTTCTTCTAGATGAGGTGGCGAGACCTCTGACATTTCAAATGCATCACCCTAATCAAATCCCTATCCTCCTGAAATGCTTTCTGAGACTGCATTATAGGTCTATAGAAAGCCATGAATGAATAATACTTTGGAGAACAATAAGTAAAGTAGCAGGAACAGAGCTGAAATAACTGGGTTCACCAGCATTAAAAAGTGAGGGAACCATTAATCCCCCAAGATAAAGTATTTTCAGTTCTACACCACCGAGATCTGCAGGGCTGTAGGGAGAAGCCACTCAATGTGTTCCCATTTACCACCACAGAGCAGTGAAATTATCAGCATTCTCACTCTGCTGTGAGAGTCAAACACCGAGTCTCATGAAGGACTGAGGGGCCTTTAAAGGCAGTTGTCAGTCTCAGTTTTTTAGCCAGAGGATTTTTCTGACTTTCTTCTCTCACAGCCCTCAGTAGCCACTTTTCAACCTCCCACTCAATCGCAAGGTTTCCCTTGTTCTTAGAGTCAGCTTTGCAGAAAAAAAAGATATGAGGTAATGTAAGTCATGGTCCAGTACCTAAAACTATTTAAGAGTTACTTTGGTTGGTTCAATTACAAGCACTGTAATTGGCTTGTTGTGTGATTTTGTATTTCTCTTCAGGCACAATTCACCTCATTTGAGCTTAGCCACCAAAACAGGAAGTATCTAGTCTGAACGAGAGACCTGGGCTTCTACAATCAATGAGGAGAGGTAACCACATGCAGAAAGCAATTCTTCCTGTCTCAGGACTCACTTAAGACTAAGTTATTTGACATGTATTCTCTTCCTTTTCCCCCTCCATTAGCTACAGTGAAAGCACAGAGGATAAGTTTAGGTGAGGATTTGTTTCATCTAGTTAAACACCTATACTCCCTAGTCAGTCAGTGAGAGTAGTAAGAATCTCTACAAAGTTCTTTGTTCCTTCTGTCTTAGACAAGGACCTTAGGGTGGAATGAGCCACCCTCTGGAAGTCCTTGTTTCTGTCTGTTGACTGTTGAGGGAGTCTAAAGATGGGTTTCATAACATTTCTTTTTGAGTGTTTACGACACAGGGGCAGCACAGAATATTTAAATTTCTGTTATAGTTAATATAATGTATTTAGAACAGTGTCAAGAAATGAAAGAAATATGGTAGCAAGGGAGAGAAAAGGAGGAAGATAAAGTCAAAAGGAAGCTGAAAGTAGTGTAGAATCACATAAGGCCACTAACAGGACTCTGAGAGGTCATTTAGTCCATCCCCACGCTCAAGTCTTGATCAACCAGAAGTAGTCATGTAGCAATGAAGAGTTAGTTTTGACTGGGTACAAACATTTCATTGCTATTATCCCAGCTGCTTAGACTCTGGGCACACACTTTTCTTCTGCGTCTGGGAGCAGAGTACTCCAGATTTCAAATACAAGCAAATAGCGATAAGAGGAAGGATCCCAGCAAACGACTTCATGCTCTGTGGACACATTGCTTTCATCTGTAGTACTACCAGGAGACTAAGGATTTAGGATAAATGCACGGAAATGTTCTTATCAAGGCACTTAGTTGATGCTATTGTTTCTGCAAAAGAGAAACAAGTGAAAACAACTTTCTGTGAAGAGTTTGAAGCAAGAAGCATAGTATATGACAGTAGGACCAAGTTCATGTGGTTCAGTTGAATTCATTGTCAGGATCCCAACCGGAATTACACTGATTTATGCCGTTTAGGACTCTGGTTCAAAATACCTTCCTAACAAAGGAGTGTCAGAGTAAAACTAGTAATGGGACCTTCTCCAAGAGGAACTCGCAGTTAATTTACAACTTTACAACTGCTGAGCAAGGCTTAGGTGAAAGTCTAAATCATAAGCTTGAGCAATGGAACTTGCTGGGAAATTTGAGACAAAATAAATTTTGATGGAAAAAGTTCTGTGCGTCAGTATTTTCCTACAGAAGTGGTTTTTTTTCTTTTTTTTAAACTTCATCTACTAAAAAAAGATTAATATATTTTCAGACTTCTCAGAGGGTAGTATTTTGATTAGCTGAACTGTACTAACACATTTATTACAGTTTCCAATTAGGGAAAGGCTGTCTAGGATGTCTCAAAGCCCCACAAGAGTCATAGCTGACCTGCCTCAAATTAAATTCTTTCCAAGACGGAGGTTTCACTGCCTGGACTATATCTACCATGGTAAAATGCAACTTCTCCTCTGACAGTGTTGCAGTATGGGAGTCACATGATTACAACTCCATGTTAAGAGCAGTTTGAAGTGGTTTACATCCCACTGTAGTTATTGCTTTTTTCAAGATGAGTTTCATGACAGCAGGCGTAGTTAGATGGACATAATCTCAATATCAGAGCCCCCGTATTCCTGAAAAGAAAATGGCACTCCCTGCACTTACTTTCACATAGATACTTCTATAACATGGATCATATAGGAAAAGATGAGGCTGAAGTTTGCCGCCTTCTTAGGAGGTCCAATAACACATCCTTCTCTCATACTGTTAGGGTAAGTACATAAATCTTACATAATTACATGAAGAGCTGTAGGAAGTGCTGTTTTCCCTCTCTCTTCTTCTGAACATTTGATCCAGACAGCTGAAAAGAACGAACTCAGGATATTTATCAGTATGTACGGCCATTGACCAATGCCAAAGACAGCCAAACAAATAATCCCAACCAATGTCACTGAGCCAGCCATGAGAGAGGAGTCTTCCTGGTGTCTGAGCAGAGGATAGGATGAAGACATTTCCATGTTAATTTCCTTTTATGAGCAGAGGCAGCAAGAGATCACTTGGGGTGTTTTAAATGAGGATTATGGGAATATTTGCAGTTACTGGTCTTAGCAGCTATGGTTTAGGGAATTCCATTTATTTGGTGGTATAATGAAGTAAGGACACTCATGTCACAACTGTGGGAATGGTGCTTGGCCCTAAACACTACTTTAATTGCAGCTTTAATCTCTGGAAGGATAGAGGTGCAAGGAAAAAGTGGTTACAACACAAGACACTCCTTTCATCAGACAAACGCAGCATAGTAAAAGCAGGGACTTCCATCATCATCATGTATGAACATGCTCTCCCTCAGCACTGTACATGTACAAATGGGATACAGCAACCCTCTACCTTAGGATTGGATCTAGTCCCACACAAAATTCATCACCGCCAATTTTAAACAGATTCTTATTCTGGTTCCCACTAGTTTTCATAACAATATCATTCTGGAAGTCTTTTAACTGCTCTATTTGTAAAGAAAAGAAATAATTTAGTCACATGTTACCTCAGCTCTTGACAGATGAGGAAAAACACCATTTGATCTCAGCTCAGTGGCTGGAAGCCCAGCACGTAACTGATAGCAGAACCTTTTATCTGGAATAGAAGCAAAATGGGGAGGTTAAAAAAATAATAAAAGAAGAAAGCTTGAGGAAAAGGTAAGGAATTCAGAACTTCTCCAGGGTCTTCCTGAATCCCTGAGATACAGAGATCAGCTGGATTCATCCGCCTTTTCTGAGGGATGATATTGATTGTTCTCTGTGAGCCTCCTAATTCTAAAACAGGGTATGGAAGACCTGGTGGGATCATGATTAAATAATATCATCTAATCATAACAAAACCTTACTCTTTAAGTCCAGGGTAAAACGAACCACCAACCTACTAAGGAAAATATAGCCACAAATGTTAAGGTCTTGGACATAGAGCATCTTTTCACCTATCTGCCACTGGTGCAAGAAATCTCCATAGTCTGGGCTTCCTAGACTGCCTAAAGATCATCCAGTAAATGGGACAGCAGCCTGAGTAAATGCAAAACATCATATTCCAGCTTATCCAAAAGAGTTCAGCCCTGAGATCAAATGTAGAGAGCATGGTCCTGTAGTCACAGTGACTCAGAGGCAGTCAAGGTTCACTTCAAATCCTGCGGACTCCCTGGGTGGTACAGGCAAAACATTGCTTCTCCTTCAGATATCTGTTAAACAGGCATGGTAGTCCTTTTTTTTGTCCCATCTGTTTAGAGATCTGTAAAACAAAGACTTTTAGGCATATGCAGCACTCTCCTATTTAAGACTTATTTTTAACGGGTGCTTTAGATACTTATGGAATAGGTCAGAACAAGGAGACCACCTCGACCCTTTGCTGCTGAAATGTTTCCTGAATTGCCCCACAATTTTTCAGCCGTTATTGCGGCTTTTTATCATTACCAAGGTGCTTCTAGTAAAGCTATTGTGGCAGAACTTGGATAGTGTTATATATTAGATTGTACAGAATATGACAAAATAGGCCCTTTTGACTGTTCTCCTGCTAAGCCTTTGCACCAGCAGGATCCTCTACATGCAACTTGCCACCTGTGGGGCAATTTAAACTGGCTTACTGTTATATTATTTTAGTTCTGACCTAACACTGGGCTGGAAATTCAGGATAACAGGTTATCTGATCTCTCTACTCTCAGCCACTTAGTCTCTAGATCCACCTCCACATCCTCATGGAAGAAGGGAGTTGCTTGCTGCCCGAGGGTACTGAGGGAGCTGGCAGAG
>NW_009207316.1:47613-66300 GCF_000690835.1 Fulmarus glacialis | reverse complement strand
AGGTCCTCTTCACCGTCCCTCGCGCCGCGCTGCTGTCCCAGCACACCAGCTCCATCCAGGCCCTCCTGCAGGAAGGTGAGCTTGATCCCCCCGGGTCGCTCTGGGTTTTCCCGGAATAAAATGGGTCTGGGATGAAGCCTAGGGAACATTGTGCGGGATGCTGGAGGAGAAAGGTGCAGGGCTGTTGGCCACCAGGTTGGAAGAGGCTTTCCTCATGGAAAAGGCTTTCCTCATGGAAAAGGCTTTCCTCATGGAAAAGGCTTTCCTCATGGAGCCTGGAACCTGTTCCTGCAGTATCTCTGATCTTTAAGTGACCCACACGATGGTGCTTTCCTTGAAGCCCGGGACAGACACTGCTAGGAAAAAGAACGGTTCCTTTCTTGCTGAAGGTCCGCAGAGCCTCGGGGTGAGGAGGGCGAGGCGGTGTGGGAGGTTCTGGCTCAGCCATCGCTCCAGAGCGGCAGCTTCTGGTTCTGCTTCAGCTCAGGACAAATCCAAGCCTGGAGAGGTCTTACCATGTAAAAGCAGAGCACCCCAGCTCAGGCTGAAGACAGGCGAGGAGGCTTGTAGGAGCAAGTTTTGGTTCTTGGAAGACTTGTTTTCAGAGGAAAGGACCAAAACCTCAGATCAACTTAGGTTTTCTCTGTCATCTCTGGTTCCTCAGCCCAGGAGTCCCTGCAGAGCCAGTCCGGTTGGGTGCCTCTCCTACTGGCCCTGCTACACGAGTACACAGCCAGCAACTCCCGCTGGCAGCCTTACTTCTCCCTCTGGCAGAACTTCAGGAGCCTGGATCACCCCATGTTCTGGTAAGGGGAAACCGAGTGGGGCTGTGGGATAGCCCCATTTGACAGCTGAATGCAGGGGCTGCTGACCGGGAGTCTCGGGGTTGGATGTGGTCCTACAGCATGACTTCATCCCTCTGTTCCAGCTCTGTGCTGTCCCCCCTACCTGGGGTTGGAGCTAGCTACAGGCATAACCAGAAAACAAGAATCTGGAGAGCAGGAGGAAGCTGACATTTTGAAGGAGAAAGGAGTTTATAGACCCTTCTCCCTGGGGTAGATGGAGATAAACCTGCTGTTTTTCTTGCAACAGGCCTGAAGAAGAGCGAACAAGGCTCCTGCAGGGCACAGGCATCCCAGAAGCAGTGGACAAGGACCTGGCTAACATCCACCTGGAGTACAGCTCCATCATCCTGCCTTTCATGGAGTCCCACCCCAACATCTTTGACCCCAAGCTGCACACACTGGAGTTGTACAAGCAGCTGGTGGCATTTGTCATGGCCTACAGGTGAGAAGCGAGGGCTTTGCGCCAACGCGGAGCAAGGGCACGGAGCAGGGTCACAGGAAAGATGATAGACTGTGTTACTTAAAACAGTTGCACAAGAACGTGAGTATAAGGTGAAGCTTGCCCTGTGCTGCAAGGTGTAAAACTGGCTTGTCTTCATCTCCCTTGTCTTAGCTTTCAGGAGCCTTTGGAGGAGGAAGATGAAGATGAGAAGGGGCCCAATCCTCCGATGATGGTGCCTGTAGCAGATATTTTGAATCACGTGGCCAACCACAACGCCAACCTGGAATACTCTCCCGTGAGTGCAAAGCCGCTCTGCCAGGCATCATCGGCGTCCGGCTCCTATTCACTGCAAGGCCTCTGGGCATGGTGGCGCAGCGAGACTGGCTCTGTGAGCCCAGAGCAGCACTGCGCACTGCCAGGGCAGCGAGCGAGTCTGGCCTGGATCTCGTTAATACGAAGCTATTTTGCTCAACATGCTCCCCTGCTGCATGCCTGGCCTTACCTAGGAAGAGCTTAGGGTCGTCTGAGCCTCTTTGAAACACCTTGTTTCTGAGCGGTAGGATCACCGCAGCTCTGAGCGCCTCTTGTCTCCCTGCTTGCAGCAATGTTTACGAATGGTTACAACGCAGCCCATCAGCAAAGGACAAGAGATCTTCAACACCTACGGGCAGATGGCCAACTGGCAGCTCCTACACATGTACGGCTTCGCGGAGCCGTACCCTGGCAACACCAATGACACAGCCGACATCCAGATGGTGACAGTACGCAAGGCAGCACTGCAGCGTGAGTAAGGATGGGGCAGGGTTCTTTTAAATAGTGATGTAATGAAACAGGGATCAAGGGTGATGTGAAAAATAAGCCTGTTCCACAGCATTTCAGGTGCTGGGCCTATGCCTTGGATTTCTGCCTCCTCTTTCCCCTTCTCTGTTCACCATCACCCTCTTCATCGCAACCTTCAAACCTGGGTTTGAAGCTCTGCTGTCTTAAAACAGGCGCCAAAAGCGAAGCACAGCAGCAGCTGGTCTCGGAGCAGTGGGACTTCTTGTGCCAGCTGGAGATGGTGGGGGAGGAAGGCGCCTTTGTGCTTGGCTGGGATGAGGTGCTGACAGAGGAAGAGCTGTCCATGACCCTGAAGGTAAGCACTGCCAAGTGGTGGAAGAGCTACACAAGGAAGAGCACAGGCTAAGCGTACTGCAGCTGTGCAAACCAGCATGCAAAATGGTTCAGTGAAGGGGGGCAAGCCTGTAAAGGCATTTTGGTACTAACACTCCTGCGTGAAAAGCCGTAGGGGATGTGGTTGCCCATCTCCCCAGGCTTTCAGTATTGTTACTGTCTTCTTCTCCTGAACTAACCACCCACCTGTACTTATGAACTGGTCTTGAATGGCTCTGGGGCTACTGCTGTTCTAGAGAGCTTTGCACCTTTGTAGGTAGCAGCTGAGATGTCCTTTAAGACTGTTCCCAACATTCAGGTTTGCTGTTTGAATGTTCTTCTAACCCACAAGTTACTTGTGATTAGGTATCTGAGCCAGTTTTACTCTCTCACTTTTTGTGCAGCTGAGGAATAATTCACCTGCTCCATCTGGCTCTAAGACCACACCTCTCTAGAGAAGAAAGCCTGATATATCACACTGCCAGTGACTTGTCTTTTTGCCTGGGTCATTACAGGTGCTGTGCATGTCAGAAGAAGAATTCAAGGAGTATAAGGAACAAGATGGCTGGGAAGAGGACAGTGAGGAAGAGGAAAACTCTACCCTTTCTAACGAGGCGCTCTCCAGACTTAAAACCCCTTGCAAGAAGCTCCTTTACGACAGCGTGCTGCTGACCCTGGAGTCCTACAGGTCAGACTTGAAAGCAGAGCAGGACTTGCTAAATAACAAGGAGGCTTATGAGAAACTGAGTCGAAGGGAGCAGCAAGCTTTGCATGTGCGCTATGGACAGAAAAGGATCTTGCATCAGCTGCTAGAGCTGGTACACTAGAAACCTCGCTGCCTCTGGAAATGAACTGCCTGGAACTGTGCTCAGGAAGGGAAGGTCAGCCTTTGGCCATCTCTTCCACAGCAGCGAGAACACATGGCAAGATTAAATATGGATCCACTTGTCCCTCAAATGGCATGTGGCTTTTTAGCTACCTCTACATGAACAAAAATATCTTCCACAGCACAGAAGTGGTTTTGGGTGGCCTTACCGTACAGTGAGAGCTCTGGAGCACAACTACCACCTTCTTCTAGAAGGCTTAAGCACACCCAGACCTCCTGATGGCTGCTTTAGGAAGGCAGACATAGATTGTCAGTATAACAAGTGGGTTCTCTCATTTAGCATCAGAAATTTAAGGCAAGAACTGCTCCTTGTCCAGATGAAGAGGGCAGAAATCCAGCTGGTAGCTCTTACCTGCTCTGAACCTCTGTAAGGTATCTGGCAGGTGGAGATGCTGACAAACTAAACTCTTCACCTATACTTTGTTAATACTAAGCATTTTAAAAAGAGTACAAGCCCATCTGTCTGGTTTTCATGTAGGCTCAGTATAGCAAGATATTTCCTTTTACTGCTATAAAAGCCATTTCTGTATGGGTTTGAGACTACTCTATACAGGAGCAGTGTTGCAGTTCTGCAGCTGCTAAGCATTCAATACACACCCTCCGGTTGATACAGTTCTTCCCTGAACTCAGGCACTGCTCTGCATCATGTTTAGCTATATTAATATTTTCCCCTCAGCAGTTTTTGCACGACAAAACACTGGAGGTTTGCAGGCCAAGCTGTATTTAATAAAGACTATGATTCTTATCCAGCCAATGCTGTCTACTTCAACAGGGTGCAAATCCCCATCTAAAAGGGGGGAATCTTTGCTGCTGCTGCAGTTGGAAGTCTTGCAAACAAGCAAACCCTATGTACTCATGTAGATAAGGATCGGCTACAACCCTAACTTCACTGCTGGGGGCCAGGATGGTTTAACAGTACCTAGGATACTTTCCTCCCCTTTTACAGTGGTGTAATGCTGTAATAGAGTCTAGTCTGCCATCTTGGCTCTTCTCTTCCCACAGCAGACTAGATTTCAAACTAGGCACACAAGTGGATCAGAAGGTTAGGCTTCATTTCTTAAACATGAAGTGCACTATACCCAGGGCCTCTGCTGGCCAGGAGACTGGTAATCCTCGGGGAGCTGACACCAGCACTATTTACTTTGGCAGTACCAGCTGCAGGGTCCTTACTGGCTACGAAAGGATATGAAGTGCAGTGGCCTCCATCCTACCAGCCCAACTTGTGTTATTGGGATCTGAGTCCTGTCCACCCTCCACCCCCTCTTTACACCAGCCTAACGGTTCTTAAAGCGTAAAGGGAACCAGCCACGTACAGCAGCATTAGTACAGAACCAGAGAGACCTTTGAGCTTTGACAAGTCAGTAAGCTCTGCATGTGGTTTGCTGGAGTTAAATGGCAGAAAAAAACCATGGCATCTGGACTGAAGAAAAACTGGTTGCTGATAATTCTCCATATCCTAACCCAATACAGGAGGAAAAGTAAACTGGAGTTGCAACACCAGAACCAAAAAAATTCCAACTTCAAAAGGCTCAATTTCAGCACAACTGCTGACCTGCCAAACAAATGCCAGGAAACCGTAGGATCTGGCAAGAAACTACTCCTTTACACACAGGCAACTGAAAAAAACACTGCCTAGAAACAGGTCACAGCTAGAGAATTCCTCTTGAGCTGCAGCCCACTGGCACAGTTGGCTCAGCAGTCCCCTGGATCTAGTTTTTGCTCTGTGCAGCAAAAGCACAGCCAGGTACGCAACCTCTTAAACCTGAGCAGGAAATCCTGACCTCTCCACCCATACAATAGCAGTCAACTAGCTTTAACAAACTAGTAATGTTACCTAAAAAAGAAAGCAGTGAAGCTCTATTTCCTAGTATCTGTTAGGCTGCAAGGCACAGACTAAAGGAGTTTGCAGTATCAGCAACACTGAAGCCACCTATCCTTATTACAGCTAATTAGCAACCCTGCGCAGATCCTTGCTGAAGGGAACTACCATAGCAGGGCGCAAGTCATGACAAACACAGCTGGTCTGCTGTCTGTGCTCTGTACCCCTCCACTGCAAGCAGTCTCCTTTCCAGCACAACTTCGTCAGAGACAAATCCTGCTCATGAACTTGCAACTAAGATATTTCTATCTCCACACAAGCGTGTCCTTTCCTTTTGCACCTCAGAGCAAGGCCCATAACAATTCTCCCCTCTGACCTCAAGCTAGAAAACAAGCTCAGTGGCTCTCAACAGGCAGTGGCCAAAACACACTGGAAAACTGCAGATTTTGGAGCAGACTTGGAAAGACATCAACTGGCAAGGTAGGTTGGAACTGGAGAGAATAAGCACAGTGGCACGTGCTGCATGTCATGACTTTAATGTGTAACTACAGTATGCATACATACAAGAAGTGGGAGAACTAAAGCCCAAGAACTAGAAAGGCTACAAAATACAACACATGGACCAATACTTTACAAAACATTCAAAATCCTTACAAAATGGGCTGTATTGGTCCTTTGGGTTTTTTGTTTTGTTTTCTTTTTTCTTTTGGTTTTTTTTTTGTTTTTTTACAAACTTATACTGTGTGGTCACAGGGTGGGAGGCAGGAAAAGGTCTAGATTTAACCCCCCCCTTCCAAAATTTACAAGTGTCAAAAAAAAAAAAAGCTATAGGCCTGGTCTCTGGTTTCTTTACTAAAAACAGCTGACCCTCTCCCAAAGGGCCTGAGGTGTGTCTTCTCCAACACCAGAGAAAGGAGGCATTCTCTGACTGCCACTCCACTTGCTGTCTGTCAGCATTTGATGAGGGTGGGGGGAAAGCAACGCTGAACCTTAACCCTTCCCTCACCCCTCCCCTACTCCATAATATTCCCATATTCCAAACACATCCACCTTTTTTTTTTTTTTGTAAAACAACTTAGTGATTTAAAGGTCCCCCATCCACATAAAGAAAAATAAGTTACATAATATTCAATATTCTTTGGGAGTCTGGGAATGTCAGGACAAGGAGGTCTGCCCCAGACAAGTGCTTGGCATCAGCAGCTGCCCCTTTATTACAAGCTGGACAGGCACCAGTTACCCACCTGCCTTTTACACAATTTGCACAAACCCAAAAGTCCAGACAAACGTTTCTGTTCCTTGTATTTACACTAGTTCAAAATGATATTCACAGCATCTTCTGAATTTTGGCCAAAAGTCAAAAATTTGTTTCAAACTTTGGAACGTGCCCACATAGACTTTCACCCAGGGTCTGTTGCGTCTACCCAATCAAGGGGGCTGGGAAGGTCAGGAGGAGCCTTACAGAGTCTTCTGTCAGTCGACGGGACGGGGACCTCCAGGCTGGCACGCTTACAACACAAGATGCAGCTCATCTAACTGGCACCAGTCCCTTCCATTACTTGCTGGGCCTGCTTCTGCCCCATGCAGCACTGTGCAACTGACTGGAACAACCTGAACACAGAAGCAACGCAGCATTAGGTGCATTTATGGCAGCAAATGGTGCTTCCACTACGAAGCACCAAAAACTCAAGGTGCATCCCAGCCCCTACTTCAGATATATTGTTTTAGTCATTTTATGGATGAGTTATACTCACTTCTCAATTTCTGGAGCGCAGTGAACAAACTCATGGTTCCAGAACTTAAATGCCGGATTTTTTATCAGCTCAATGAAAGTAATAAGGAGACCCCAGGGATGAGGCCTATTTACAATCAGTCGTTCCAAGAGAACCCTGAAATCCAAAAGTAAAAACAGTTAGAGCTCAAAGATCCAAAATACACAGGGAAGGAAAGTGAAAAGCTGAATGCTGGCAAGTTAAATGCCTTCCCCTCTCACCTAGTGATCTGCTCCTGGATAGCCTCGGTGTTGGCCTCTGCAAACAGGTACAGCATGGTGCAACTGAAGTAGTGGGTGTGACTGTTGGGATATCGCAGCTGATTGGCAATTGCGTTCAAGAAAAGGTACCGGCCTGCAGAAGAGGAACAGTGAGTACATACGGTTTTCCTTACACACGCACAAAAAGGAATAAAGCAGCAACTAGTATTGCTTAAGATTAAGGTTTGTGAGCCTGCCTTATGAAGGTATGAGAAACAAAACCAACTGAAGATACGAAAAAGCCTTATCAACCCAAGCTGATGGGGCAGGAAGAACTCAATTCCTCTTCATTAAACTTATTTCTCATTCCCTTGAACATTTGGTTTTAACATTGCTTCTATATTCAGAGTTTGCTATTCTAACATAGCGTTACTTTCTGTGAATTCACTAGCAGCTACATGAAACGATCTTCTGTATTTCTCACAGCTCAAACAGACAATCTGCTGTTAAATTCGACATTGCATGAACTAGAAGTGTTTCCAGCTCACCTTCAGTGTCCAGGTCTACTGCCAAATTCTGGAAGATGTCCATGTGAGCTGAGTGGGTAATGGTGCTCATAGAGGGTGTGCTGCCTTTGTTGTGAATGTGCGCAATAGCTTGAGTACCTACGTAGAGCACCAGTGCATTAATCAGCTGGATGTTGTAGCGGTTGCCAGGTTCATTTGATACCTAATAGCAAAGATATGAAAAGCATTAACATTCGATATTCCTTCAGCAACCGGAGGTACAGCATGTACAACAACAGCATCCAAGTATCTTCTTGATTATAGAGAAGACAACACACTCGGACATCCACAAATTCAATTTGGCATTTACCCTTCTGTAATACAGCAGTTATATATATATTCAAAAGCATCAGTAAAGTGTTGACAGACCCAACAGACAATTTTTTACTCCCTACCAAATAAAAAAAAAAAAAATCAGGTAAAGGCAATCTGAATGCACCGGCAGTGCCAGAGGCTGGCTGACATGCACAGCACCTGTGTGAATGCTTCAGTCTGAGCAATTTTCTGAGAAAGTCCAACTTCAGTCCTGAAGTCTGCTGCAAGCCAAACCATGTGGTGTGTTAAATGCATGCAGCTGGCTAACAATTCTGAACTGGGCTTTAGCTAACTTGCTCTTTCCACCCCCCAAAACATTAGCATGCAGATCCATAGATCTCAATAACTAGCAACAATGAATCCATTTGGAGTCAAAATTTAATCAGATTCTAAAAAAACACAATCAAGTTCAATAAAACCCACTGAATCTCAGAGGATGCCTAGATAACTCCTAGTGCTGGAGTTGTGTGATGGAAGCCACGAGACTCTTCATCACCCAATGGTCGAGGATGAAAAAAGCAATCAGCTCTGACTACATTCTTCACTAAAGATTTGCAAGGTTGTGCACTAGAGACATGCAAGCAGAAGAGTTACGTTTTAGATAACCTTGCATTTTCACTTACGTGAGCATTTGGCAGCTCATGTAGATAAAACCAACTGCTTTTAAATTAGATCATTTTACAGTTGTTAAAGTCAACATTCCTCTTTCCTTAAATTCCACCTGGCTGAAACTACTTAACATAGACTTAAACATCCTGCTAGGGAGTGGTAAAGGAAATACTCAGAGAAGTACGCATTTTCAGAGGCTTTTCTACTGCCTGGAACACATGCTTGCTACACCACACCAACAAAATTCCTGCCAGAAAGGAGGGTGATTCGGCCAATGAGATCGTTTGTCCCACAAAACAGATCCTCAGAAAACAGCCACTCACTTGTAGGTTGCTCCGCAAGTCAGACAAAAAAGTGACCGGAGAACGGGTTTTGAGATAGGAATCCAAGTCTTTCTTGAACTGAGGTGGCATCACTCCAGTGAAATTCGTGAGTATTCGTGGAGCGATATTAATCTCACTCAGCATATCCACCTATTGAGAGAAATGCAGTTAGCTAAGCCATAAGCAATCTCTAAAGGAACAAATTGCAAAAGCAGATCTGTAAGTGATATGACATCAACTATTGCTGTTGATTGCTTTTTCCTACCAGCAATGAAAAGGAAACACTAGGCTTTTGCAGATTTCAGCAGAAACTTGGTCTCTAATGTGCAAACTTTTTTGATGACTGTCTCAAAAAATTGACAGTAGAGAATGAAAGAATTCACAGGCGAAGGCTGTAGGGGAATTCAGTCACCGCCTTTGAAGTCTCCCTGTCTACACTCAAGATAGTTCGGTAGTTTAAAAGAAGTACAAACATCCACGTAAGTCAAGAACAGCCTTCTTCAATCTCAAGAACTTCTAACTGAATTAGCAGCTTCACTCCCATCACTCTGCATAGCTTAGGCAATGAATAATAGGATGATGCTTTAGCAGTGTGAGAAAGTTTGCTCCTAATCATTCCATGATAAGTAGTCTGGCGCATGCCCAAAGATTTCATTAGGTAACATTAACACTTCTCAAAGACTCTCCCCATTATGCAAGAGGCTTGCTTCAGAATGGTGGTTTATCTCATTATTTTCAAGATAAGATGGTGTCCATGTTTCTCATCAAAAAGTGTTTATAATTACATACTGCTTGGACACTAGCTCTTCAACAATTAGTTAACTGAACACCAGTCCCCACGCATCCTGCGGGGCGCAAGCTGTATCATCCAGCGTGAGCTGCACAAAACTGAGACAAGAACTGTTGGCTGAACTGTCAAACAGGTTTGCTTTAGCAAAGCCACAAAGACTGCTTAAGTAGTCTGTTTTTCAGTGACAAACGAGACAGTAAACTGATAAAGATGCCCTTGCCCCAACACTGTGTGCCAGTCAGATCTAGGAACGTCATCAAGTCAGTCTTCCTTTGGAAACAGAAAAGCCCTCTGGCTTTCCACGCAAAAGCTAGATTCTCGATGGAGTTCCCATGTAACACAAGTCTCAACAGCCTGTCCTTTCAGGTTGAACCTGCACAGATCTTGCAAGCAAGCGAAGTATCTACGGGTGCCAACGAAGCCACACAGACCAGAGTAAAGCGTTATGCTTCCAGCTGCAACAAATTTCATACAGGACAAAGACTGCATCCCACTCTGTATGGAAACTGTCAAACATTGAGCATTACAAACATAATGGAAACCTACATGCTTTAAAAAATGCTGTTCTGACTATGTCACTTCAGTTTCAAATTACCTGTTAACTTTTGAATGGTTGCATTAATTCAAGTATCAGCTAAATTGTTCCCAAAATTTCACAGCCTCCGCCAAAAAAAATGGATAAAGAGTATCTGGAGCACAAAAGCCTCCCGTTATCAATCTCATGAAAGTAAGTCCTACCTTTAAATTGGGGGTGAAAGGGTCTGGAAGCCTCATGTTCCGTGGGAAGGCACTCAGGATCAGATTCCTTAGCTGAATACAGTTAGGTGGGATCACATCACAGAACCCATAATGGTAGTCACAAAGAAATTCTGGGAAATCATGCAACAAGACCAGCAACACACGCAGAGTGCCCTGTGAAATAAAATATAATATAAAAGAGGTGTGTAACTGTTGAAACTGCCCAAGAGTTTGCAAAGCCATCCTTCTATGTCATGTGGTTAACATTAACAGGAATAAATCAATCTGGGAAGGTAGCCTGTTTCTGTCCCACACCACATTTGCGTTTAACCCTAAGAAATAAATCATAAAAGAACAGTAAATCCTATTTTGCTACCAGAACACCTCTACTTTCAGACAACTTTGGTTGGAAGTACCATCTATTAGCTGACATTTTTTTACCTTGTAAAGAATTTGCATAGGTTTGGTGAGTTCCACATTTCTAAGGAAAGGAGCCAAGTACTTGAAAAGATCGATCAGTAACTGGGCATACATAGGCCAACCCTGTCAAGAAAAAAACAGCAGGTGGAAAACGTGCAGTGAAGAGCAGTTATCTTAAGTTCAAAACTAAAATTAGACTGGTCTTCATATAAACCTGGATCGAAGTTAAGTCCTACTGCTAGCTCTAGCAGAGAGTGCAGCACAGCTCATTTCAAGGGCTTTAGCTGCACATCATATGCTATGGGTGTTTCCAGAACACTCAACATGCCATACTGAGTTGACAGTATTTGGTCTAGACTACAGCTCTTCCAGACTTTGACAAAGGCATGTTTATTAAATTCAATTCACCCTATATTCAATAGTTCATTGACACAAAGACTCTCCTCCATGCAGTTAGGTTACTGTGAATATGGAAGACAACAAAAACAGAACAGCCATGCTACTAGTGCACTTCGAGATGTGAAACAGCACCACACCAGATAAGCATCCGTGTGAGCTTTTTAATTCAGAAGAGATAAACTGCAGCCACACCTTCTGCTGTGGTGTATGTGCCAGCATTCTTGCAATAAATATCCGATGGGAGATCAGTTCCAGCCAGGCATAAACAAAACCTGGAGCTTTTGTAGGCCTCAGGATGTGAAATGTGTTACTGAAAGAAAAGTTAGAGCAGGTTAGAAGTGCACAGCAATAAGATTGCTTCTCATAACATTGAGGGAAAACATATACAGCCCTAAAAGCAAGGCATTTTAGCATCTTGGGTTTCACCAGTCATCCTCCTTAAAACAAGCAAGTGGACAGTCTACAGGAGAACCAGTTATTCTGAATGTGATTAAGCCACCACAAAGGAACAGTCAGATAGCCTTTAGATGAAAAACCTTGATCCTACCAGGAAAGGATGAGCATTGTGGCCAATCGCAAATACATACCAGAAAGCTGTGAGTGTCTGGAAGTTGATGGTCTCCAGCACATGCTCAGGAGCATTTAATTCCAACAGCAACATGATGAAAATGCGATGGTAAGGAAGTTGCTGAAACTCACTCTGCCGAACATCATGGTCTTGCAGAAGAACTCCCACCACAATACCGAGAACCTAAAGAGATCAAGACAATTCAGTGGTGACAGCAAGAATTACTTTGCAAGTCAGCCTATAGATAATACTTTAACCATCCATAAAAAAAAGATCAGTAGATTCTAACAAGAACCAAAAATTCTAGTTATTGGAAGCGTTACGTAAATTAGTATTATAATCTGTATCAGCAACTCCCAACCACTAAAAACTTTGCTCTCCCTGTCCCATGGATCACAGTCACAATGACTGGGCAGTGTTGGAAGGTCCTAAGACCATCTAGCCATAAACTAAGTAGCATAAGAGTACAGACAAGGCCCTCACAAAATCAAGGCAGACACCCAGGAATCACCAACCTTAAACGACACTTTCTAATGCCTCAAAACAACAGCAGTTGACTTCTTCATTTCAAGGCACGAAGGTGAGCTTCCTGTTTGTTTGATACAAAATCTTTTTGAACTAGAAAGCCACGTGGCATCCTGATGCTCCACTCAACAGTTTATCATTTTGGTGACTAACCCATTAAAGTCCTCATCTGATACTTCAGCAGTAGCCTGCATTAAGGTCTACATTTCACATTTATCAGCAAAGGTACACCCGATTATGCACTTTAAATGCAATGAGTACAAAAAGGGTTCCCAACCTTATTCAGGAGGTTGATCTTTGTGACTGTGTTGGTTGCCTCCCCAGAGTGCTTCACTAGCAGTGCAATAAGTCGCACAAAGGCATCCAGATTGTGGTAGCACTTGGCTCGAATCATAGTGGGGTTGGCAGCAGGATTATGCTGTTGCTCAGCCTGAGCACGATAACTGATTTCAACACACATTTCGGTGCAAAGACGGAAAAAGCGGGTGATCAGATCATCTGTTTTCAGGATTCCTTGCTGGTGCATCTATCCGGGAAAGGAAAAAACCTCAGAACCGTAACCACAGAAAGTGCATTTTACAACTTATTTCAAACAACACACGCTTTACAAAGCACCCACCTTGCCTGGCATAATTAATTTTTACCACACTCAAGAGATGGGTAGCAAGCTATCTCTGCTACTTTTCCCCAGGATGAATGTTTTCAAGGCAACTTGAGGGTGGTAACACAATTTTAGCAAAGACATTTACTCCCAAATAGAGTCTTTTTGATCCCAATTCTTTTCAATCATCAGCATAGCTGAGGAGCCTGTTTCAGTATCAGTTCTGCCACCAGCACTCAACCTTGCATGAAGGACAGCAAGAGGCGGCAGCAGTTCAGTCTGTCAGGCCTTTCGGAGCCCACACAGGGTGTACAAGCTCTGGGAAGGGCAGACACCAGCTACTAGCTCAGGAACCATCGCTACTTTGCAGCAACATTCTGTAGAAGCAAACTGCATTTGGAGAGTGAATTTCCCTTACAGGAACATTACATGCAGAGAAAGACTGGGTGGGCTTTTTTGTTTGTTTTGCATTGGGGGGTTGTTTTTAATAACATACAGATTGAAAAAAAAGAAAGAGACCTCCTTTTATTCGTCACCCACAGTATTAAAGCCATCAAAATGAAACAAATTACACTGCAGGAAACCTCTGGGTTTTGAATAAAGCACCTTACTTCTAAACTCCTACTGCACAGACATGAAGCTATATAAGCAGCATAATTGCTAACTCTTGGAGAACTTTTAGTATTTCTGGAGAAATTTTTTTTTTTAAAAAGGAATTCCTGTATCTGCCTTCAAAGTTCTATGCTCCTTCTTGTCCTAAAGACTAGTGGAAAGGAAGCAACACTTAATTTAAGCAGCCAAAATTATGGTCATTTAAGTTCAGTAATAAAACCTTGTTTAATGCAGTTATTACAAAATACTTCTTTAAAACCCATAACTAAAGCCTGTAAGGAAAAAATTAGATATAAACACTGTATTTTGATATATTTCAAATGCTATTTCAAATCTAATTAAACATGTACAACAGCTAAGCAAACAAGCGTGATAAAGTGCAGCAGGACAAAAGTGCATTGAGTATATTATGCATATACTATACTGAAGAATGCTTTATAAGCATACATTAGGGTCCAAAAAGAGTGAGGTCACATGAACAGGTTCAATTTTTTTTTTTTAAAGTGGGTTTAACACAAGACCCATTAAAAACATTCAAAAAAGATGCTATGCTGTAGAAGTCAGACCAACAGAGAGCTGGCTACAAGCCAGTACACGAGGACACTAAAGTCACATGAAACATCACTGCATCAGTCAAGATCTTTATGCATACTTCGTAGCTTGAACTTCTTTTTGTTAGCAGCTGCAAAATCTGTGGCATTTCCGTGGTATTAACACAGAAATTTAAAGGGAACACAATGGAAATAGACTAAGTCAGGGGCTTCCTTGCAGCTGCAGTCAAGGAGCTGCCAGGAACACAGTTTTAGGCAGATGACTGCAGATATATAGGGAATTTGCTACCACACACTGGGCTACTGAGGGCATCTCCCTTCTCAATCACACCTGGAAAGCAGATGTGTGCTGTTCATCACACCTGTTAAGGTGTCCTGGAGTGAAATGTTGGAGGCTGTTTAAATTTAGGCATTCACTTTAGCTAATGAAGTTTCAAGTTTTTCCCCACTCTAATGATTCCAGTTAGAAAAAGGTGGTTCACGTGATCTGAAACAATTCACCTGCATCTCTATCTATTAGCAATTTCCTTCTGTAGGCTGTCAGAGCTTTTACTGTTACCCATAAGGAGCAACACTAGTCAAGCTTCATTACACAGAGCATGTCAGAACTGTTCCCAACAGTTAATCTCAGCTGAAGTTCTTTTCCCACCAGACTTATCCCAAAACTCATGGTCTGAACTGACAGCTTGTTGCTACAGTATCTGAAGGACATGATTTGGTGAAGGGTAGGGATTTCTACAGAACTTTCCATCAGAAACAGACAAAATTTTGATAGTCAACTGCCATACACCTGAAAGTTTCGAAAGGATACCTAACATGGGTTATAACACTGCTTTAAAATGGAGGGCATCACACCCTACTTATGTTGAATAAAAAGCACCTTTCTTTCCAAAAGCTCTACCTGTCCAACAAACGCAGAGAATGCTTTGGTACTGTCACGGCCCGCTGCAGCTGAATGGTAGAGGTTCACCCACTCCCTCAGCAGGTATTCTGCCTTCTCCCTCAGACCAGGTGGATCATCGTACTCAGAGGCTTGGGAAATTCCTGAATGCATCATGAAATTGGGACCTCCGTGAGCACGGTCAATCATTGCTTCATAGTTTGATCGGACCACTTCCATCAGCTGGGGTAATCTAATGCAACAGACCAGAGCAAGAGCCGGGTTAGAACTTCTCCTCCCCTAGAAGGTGCAGGAACTGGAAGCTCAGTCAAATATAGTTCAAAGAAAGCAAATTATTTCTTATACTAAATCTTCTGATCTTCCAGTCCTCACTGGAATAGCAGAAATCATTCATGTAAGCAGATACATTTATGATGAAAGGAGGAACACTCAAGTCCTACAAGCTTTGAAGTTCCACCCCAATTCATACAGCAGTATGCTGCGACAAAGCACCACAAGTACTAGAAATAGCTGCACTTTTGCAGACTTCAGAAGCCCTAAAATGCTCCAACATAGTGAGATGCCAGTGCTAAACAGCCTGACTGGGGCACCACATTTGGCTGCAGTGAAAGTCAAGTCATACAGCGAAGACGGAAGACCCACACCAACTGCAGAGGAAAGGACCTTTGTTTTGGGACCTCCCACTAGCAGTTGTGTTGGTAGTGACAGCCACTGCCACCACCACCAGCCAGCTGCTGGTTGCTCTCGCAGCAAACTGGAGTTCTCCAAGCTCCAATCCGTGTCTTTCTCAAACCCAGCAGCAACTGCTTCCACCTTAGTAACAGGAGGCCTGCAAGTCCCACAGGTATTTACAGATGCTGTGGCAACATTTGCTGCCCAATTATCTGACAGTGGATACACAAGCCATGTGAGATTGGTGGATGATTGCTTCGTAGATTCTAAACAGAAAATTGTCTAAAGAAACAAAGGATTGTCTAATTTGATGAGTTGCTTGTGATTAACAAATAACCATATTAACACCTAGATATTTAAAATTTAAACAGGTAAGAATACTGCCTAAATTTGAGATGAAGCAGGAATTCAAGTGAGTTTCTCACAGTACCACAGTATTTTGGAGCACAGTGCATACAAGGATTGTCCCGCTCAAGCATTCAGTTTGACATCATGCTGCAGCTGCCTCTACTTTGACATAAAATCAGCATAATTACATTAGAGTGACCGTTTAAACTAACATAGGACTGCAGCCCTAGAGAAAGTTTAAAGCTGTATGATGAAATGATATGAGACATTGCCTATATAACATTTCAAATCATAAATGAGCACGAGAGAAGTAATACATTGCACAGTATTTCAATCTCACCCTTCCGGGGCGTTTCCTCTGGAATGAGCATTAATCCTCATGAGTGTCTCAATTGTGTGAAACAGATCCGCCTCTGTTACATGGGCAACACTTCTCTCATCCACCAACAGGATCTTTACCAGCTGCATGGCAAATGCCACAGCCATGTAGTTCAGGCCATTCTCCATAGACTGTCAACATGAAAAAGGCAATTAAAGTTCAGCCACATATCTTACAATGGACTGACCATAACTCTTCTCCTCCAAGAGAGCAGGTTCCCTCTACCTGAGCCAAGTGAAGGTCGTACTGCTGCATGTTAACAAGGTGATTGCGGATTAGCAGCTCCACAGCTTCCACGTTGTACTTGTACTCATCTCTGCATTCAATCAGGCACCTGAAGAATTGGACTTCTTTTAACAAGTGTACTTAAACAACACAGTTTAAGCAAAGAAACTCAAATCTAACACTTCAGAAACTGTGCCATTCACTGTGATTCATGACTCAGCTCCAAAAGAAGCCTCTTCTAGAGCATTCTCTAAGGTAATGTTTGAGTTCAGGAACAGTCATCAGCCTCAAGCATTTGTTGCCCTGCACCACTGGTCGCAACAGCCCTGCAAGAGCTTCAGTTTATTCAGCATAAGAAGCCTCTCTTCTGAGGACAAAGTAGCTGAAGCACTAGCGCTTCTGCTGCAGGCATATGCCATGTCACCTAGTTTGTGACAGCATGTAGAGACATTCTCTATAAAATGAGAAAAAAAACCCCAGAGCATCTCTAATGCTTAATTCCATTAAAGATTCTTATCACGTTCTAGGATGAAGCAGCATTGTCAGAAGATCTAGTTACTTTTGACAAAAAAAAAAGCTAGTTATTTTTTGTCTGTCCAAACTGCAGCAATGCAAAACATTAACAGGCAAGTGATTCAGAATAACACAGCAACTCTCAAAAGATGAGGAAAGCTACATCAATGTTTCTATTGTCTCATAACTGACCTAGTAATTTGTTTATTACACCACGGAGATCCATATGCACGGCCGTCCTGCAGAGCCTTCAGCACAAGCAGATGACACTCACGATAGCGAAGCAGGAGGTCAGCATCTGCCCCACTGGTGGCATCCAGTAAGCCCTCTACAGCCTAGAATAGATGCAACCTGTTAGCAGAGGAAAAAACAAGTCCTCTTCCAAATCTTCTGCAAATTAGATCAGCAAGAGTTATCACTAGAAGACTCGGCAGACATGCAAAAAACAATTTAGTTATTGTGCTGACCCCTTGATAAGGCTGTGTGAGATTTTACCAGCTACTACGGCATCTACACATTCACTGTACACAGCTGGACTACCACAAACAAGCCTACTGTCTCACTATGCCCCACTGGCTTTATATATGCACCAAGTAGTATGAAAGACCACATCAGTTTGTGCTGCAGCTTCTGAGAGTTGATGCCTCCTCACGAGCAGTTCTGCTTACAGCTCCTGAAAAACTACATGGAAGTTTACAGAACCTGCCAGCGGTCAGCTACCAGGTTCTTTAGACAAACAGCTGCAGCACTCCGATGCATCTGTGATATTCTATAGCAAATGGAAGATGAGTCTTTTACAGTGGCAACACAATTTACCTGGCCAAGTCCCAGACAGGACTAGATCCTTTAGTAGGTATGAGCACTATCAGTCAAAACAAAGAGCCTCCCTCCAGCCTCCAGTTACTTTTGTTTTGCCACTGTTCTTGGATCCTCACGCAGACAGCTCAGTATCCTTCCACTATACTCAAAATGGACTCTTCTCCACATCTATCGCTGTACTCTGCACTACCGCACAGGCACTGATGCCAGCTCAGCTCGCAGAGCTCACTGCAACATCCCCACCTGGAACAGCCTACTGCTTCTGGCCAGGTTGGAGTTAATTTTCTTCACCCATATGGTGCTGTGCTTTGGATTTGTGCTGAACAGTGTTGACAACGCACCAGTGTTTTGCCAACTGCTGAACAGCACTTGCACAGCACCAAGGCTTTCTCTTTCCCACTCTGCCTCCCCCACCAGTGAGCAGGCTGGGGATGGGCAAGAGGCTGGGAAACAACCAGGACAGCTGATCCAAACTGAATAAAGGGATTATTCCATACCATATGACATCATGCTCAGCAATAACAGCTCAGGGAAAGGAGGATGAAGGGGGGCATTCATGGTTATGATGTTTGCCTTCCCAAGCAGACGTTACATGCGCTGAAGCCCTGCTTTCCAAGGAGTGGCTAGGCATCAGCCTGCTGATGGGAAGTAGTGATTTTTTTTTTTTTAAATTTCCCCCCCTCCCCCTTTGTTTGGGCAC
>NW_009207316.1:40069-47545 GCF_000690835.1 Fulmarus glacialis | reverse complement strand
TCCCTCTATTTTATCCCTATCCTGCAGGGGAGGGGACTGAGCGAGCAGCTGGATGGATGCTTGGCTGTTGGCCAGGGTCAACACACCATGCATACTCATTTATCAGTTACTGCAAAACACAATGCACAAGTGTGCCGCTATAAATCCAGTACTACAATCAATACTATCCACCTACACGGGCAGTTCAAATGTCTTAGCCTCCAAATAATCCTGAAATCAAAGACTATTCTGGAGTGCACACCTCTCTACTTGCCACATCTGAAGAAAACTCCCCTAAGTCCCAGGATTCTGTACCTGCTTCTTCCCACAGTAGCCTGGCCGCTGTGTGTGCAATACACCAAGTGAACACCACGGACCTCTTCCAATTTTATTTACTAATTTCCAAAGACAGCAGTCGTTCAGTATTGATCACCAAGCAAGTTCCACAGGATGCATGAAGATACACAGTCATCAGCAAGACAATCCACAAGCCAGATGAGTAATAAATTCCAGGTGAGTTGTTACAGGAGAAGAGTTGTTAACACTCACCTTCTGCAGCAGTCCAAGTGCAGCAATAGCATCACGGGAGTTACGAGCCACTACCACAGCCTCCAAGAGGCTGCGCAATGCTTGAGCTTGAGGATTCATGGCCAGGGTGTGTGGAATGGACTGCAGGTGCTGCTCCAGTTCTGTCATACATTTGTCATAGATTTGTGCTACATCATCTGTAGCCCAAGCTTGCTGCTTAAGAGAAAGCAGGAGTGAGTGATTTTTTTTCAAGGTCTGTGTTTGCAACACTCAAATACTGACTGGCTCTTATGCTTCGGAAATTATAGCATCCAAAATTTAGACCTCTACAGTACTGTGATTAGTTATGCTGGCATTTTAAATAAATATGAGCAAATTAAGCTGTGGAAATAACTAGCAAACAATTCTAGCAGTCCTTAAGACCAAGTACTCATATAACCACCTGTTCATTATCTGAAAATCCATGCTTGCCATCCATGATCTCCTCCTGTAACCCAAGATTTGAATAAAATGTTTCACTGCTACTAAAACTACGTGTAGTAATCATAACTTGCAGATGTTGTCCCAATTTGGGTTACAAACCCCTAACACTCGATGTAAGTTTTATGTTGCCATTAGTCTGACTTAAACTAATGCATCTTTCAACCACTATTCCCAAGCAGTACAAATGTTCATTCTTACTAATCTTCTAGCAAAGGACACAAGTTCTGCAACATTCACCAAAAGGGCGATAGTACTCTCAAGCTGATTAGTTTAGAAATCTCTACCTTCATAGGCTGAGCCAAGAATCCTGTAGGCTGAGTTAAGTCATTGGTAGGCAAGAAGCCAGGGACATTGCGTGCAAACTCTTCATAAACAGCCAGCTGTTTTGGGTCCACACCTCCAACCTTTGCAATGAAAAGAACAGGCATTAACCTCATTGCTAAGCACCGTGGCAGTAAGAAATGGGGGCAATTTGTGCAACAGGTAGCTCCTCAGTCACATTCTTAAACAGAGTGGTCTAGACATCAAGAATTAGGATTCAGCTGCTCTGCACTGAGGTCCCATCTTTCCTGCCACACCTAACGGGAGGATTTTGCTCTACAACTGCAGCTCACATTCCCAGAAACAGCAAGAACTGAATACCGGCTTCATGCATGTCTGATGTACATGAGAAATGCTCTGCTGAGAGCACATGGTATGTCCCTTAAGGAACGAAAATCTAAAGGAGACAAGACAATGAAACAGACAAGTCATCTTTCAGTGGAAGGAACAGCACAGAACAAAAGACAGGACTCTTAATGTCCTCAAGAAATGGAGGAAAATGGTAAGAACGCTCATTTTGGAACAACATATTCATGTGCTTCTGTCACTAAGCAAGCTAATAGCAGTTGCACTGTTAGACAAGACTAACGATATACAGGATTTCTCAGCTGAAGCTGCCCCATCCGCCCTTCAGGAGCTGGGGAAGAGCAGCATCAGAACATAGCTTAGTTAATATCCTCACCTTTAACCTGATCTGTTCTGGCATCCGCTCAGCCTGGTAAGTTAACACAACAGGATCACAGTACCGACGACCCTCTTGTCTAGCATGTTTTCTGAGCTCAAATTCCTGGGAAAAAACCCCAACCACCACAATGAATTTTAGACAATGAGCCTGGATGTATATGAGTACATATAATACTTTTAAAAGACGGCAGTCCCATACTTACAGTTGCGAGCCTCTTGTCCATTTCAGGGCCTGCCTTTTCCACAGCCGTCTTCTGGATAAAGCAGCATGCTAGCTCACAGTTATCCTGCGCTAACTGGGCAGCTGCTTGCTCCATCATGTCCCTCTGTTGTGGGGAGGCTGCCTGTTGAAAACCACAATTATCAGTGAAGGCTGTAAATTTTCCCTGTATATTACTAGCCTTAAAATCTGCACCACCGCCTATACAGAATACCAGCAATAAAAAGAATGCTCTTAGGAATGCACTCTCTTTGCATACAATAATAAATTTAATTTTGCATAGCTTTGAATAAAACATGTAGGCAAGATGACAGTGAAGACTTTCAACAAGGAACAAAACAGCAGGAGGTTATCCATCTTCTCCACCAACCTATCTCCAGGGCATAGAAATAAAGCCCTGCTTTAGACTGATGCACATACAACAGATGCTAATGCAGGAAAAGCAAGCCTCGCATCACAGCCTAAAAGTTTTTCCACTTCCTAGGTTGTAATCAGAAGATATAAAGATGCATCACTAAATGCAAAACAGTAGTCCTAAGCCTTCTTCAGCGGGTTCCCTTTCTGATACAGATCTTCTTCTTTCCTTCTTGGAGTCTGCTTTAAGAAAACCCTGAACAGAGGAACTTATTTTCCAGGGTGCAAAGCAGCAACTCCCACTGGAAATGGAATGCACAGTATAATAAATATATAATAAATATATAATGAATGCAAACAGTCCAATCTATTTGGATTTCCTTGTCCATTAAGATTTACCCCTATTTCATTAATTCCTGAAAACTACACTGCTTCTTTCAAATAAAAGAAATTCTTGCTTGTTAGCCCACTTCATACAAGCCAGATGTGAATGTTTTGATGTCTTGTACAGAACTTTCTTCTGCAACGCAATGTTTTGTATAATTACCCCTTAAGAAAACCTCCTTGATTACAACTGGCCCTGTATCAATTTCATACATCTTCAGGGATAAAAAACTTTGACACGTTGCTACATTTTCATACCTTTCATGACATTTTTACAAACACCACAATATACTAGCACTAAGTCCTCCACAAAACTTGAATTACTTCTGCCTATACACATTCTTCCGTGACACATCATGCCTGGTAGATATGCACAGCTATAACACCGGGCTGTGCTCACCCTGCCTCCCCAACTGGGGTATCACATCTCTACCTTCTCACACCACCCAAAAGGTAACCAGCACTTCTCCAGTTGCCTCCCTATCTGACCTGTAGTCACATCTGATGAAACACGGCAAGATTGCACACCAGAGAAATATTTGTGCCCCCCTCTTACCCAGAGGACAATAGTGCTTTCTCTTAAGGTTTTTAGCTTGACACCCAAACTCTGTTAGCACAGCTGCTAACAGCGGTCACTGGCTCAGCTCACAGGTTAACAAAGCAATACTAAAACCGTCTACTCTCTTGTGTTTAAGATGGATGAATAAGATGCATTTGCATGCTTTTCCTGCTCTTGATCTCAGCAATCAAGTTACTTGAAGTTCTGTATATGAAGGGTCAACAGCGTTTGAGTCCTGGGAGTTATACCATGGATGGTATACTAACATTTTGTACTCCCTTCAGACCATTAAATCCTGCCCTCTTGAGCCAGTTGCCATGCAAGAGACCAACCCCACTGCAAAAGGGCCTTTGCATTGTCACTCCCCAACAGATGGGAAATAGTGACATGCCCTTAAGCAAGAGGTAGGTGGTCCTTTAACTTTTTTTAATCCCTGAAAGGATAGCAATGTCTTGATCTTTCCAAGATCCTTATACTCTTGTGTCTGCTGCTGACACTGATGGCAAGCAAGCACAGCAAGTTTTATAGTTAGCAGCTGCTGTTCTGGCCAGCAGTTCACAAACTGTGCTCCATTTAGCCAAGAAGGCGAAGCTGGCGTTGCAGCTCAAACTTTGCCCGTTCGTCAAGAGACCTAAAAACATCCTCTAGAAAACCCAATGAATTAACAAGCTGTGCAGAATAGTCTTAAATATATACCTGCTAACAGCACAAGTAAATAAAATCTGCCTGAAACACACATGCTTACTGAGACAATCCAAGACATCACCACAGAGTCCCAGAATCAATTCAGTCCTCCCCACTCTACCTTTTCTACCTCAAAACCCACAGAAAGGTAAGCACTTCAAGGCTTCTGTGATGTGATCAAACTGGAAAGAACATTGGGGCAATATAAAAAGGTACTCAGGAAGTTTGTGTACCACATAGTAAGATCCACCTTACAGGCTTAAGACTGTTTGACACGAGCTGTTATTTCAGCACAGTTTTTTCCACTGTAATTCCACAAGAATCATGAGACTTGTCCACTAAATTCACCTCCACACTAGTTAAGCCATGTAATTAATCAGCAAAAAATGGAGAGAGTGGAGAACACAAGAATCATGAGACTTGTCCACTAAATTCATCTCCACACTAGTTAAGCCATGTAATTAATCAGCAAGTCTACAGTGTGGAGAACTGATTTGCTAATGCTGGATGTCTACAGACCTATAAGGTGGAAATAAGCTTCAGATGATGCAACTCTTACCCTCAGTGCAGTAGCAAAACTATTTTTCAAGTTGGTAGCTATGCTCATCAGCAAAGGTTCCCTGCAGGTAATCATGGCCATCCCAGCAGTCAGGTTCCGCATCATATGGTGTGCGGCCACACGCATTCGTGACTCCTCTGAATCCAGTGCAAAGTCCTTCCTGACTATCTGCTCACAAGTAGTCATGGCAATCTTAATGGATCGATCGACCACCGGATGGACAAGCTCTTGCACTGCTCGCTCTATCGCTTGCCGCACACACTGCTTCAACTGCGGGTGAGCTTGAAACAGCGGAATCTGGAGGAGGATTAGGAAAGTTAAGTGAGAATAAAGTAAACTAGAATCCCATCTACCCTAGACATTCACATTTTCTGAACAACTTTTACGTTTACTGTCATAGCTTGTCTACAGCGCGGCACTCCTGTGTTCCACATGCAGCTATTATAATATCTGTTCGATAATTCTGAAACTGGGACATCTGACCATTTTTCTTCCAAAGTTGCAGCCAAGCACAATGCAAAGACTAACTTAAGAGCAAAGTCGCTGACTGGTCAAAAGGAGCACAGAAGCTCCTTTTAAGCTTAAGTCCTGATAGCAACTATCCCAACTGACACTTATTGCCAGAAATAAATTGGATACTAATGTCACAGTGAACGATCACTTGACCATCTGAGATTGCTAATACAACTACTAACCACCCCTAAAGTTCTCCATTTGATTACTTGTTAGCACTCACCCTCCCCATTACTTTTGAGAAGTGACTCTCCAATAACTCCCAACTTATAAAACGCTGCTCCCACCAGCTGAGATCTGTGGCAACACTGGTGGCAATAATTCTTTTAGCAAACCAAAGCAGCTCTGAAACTTACCGTTGGATTTAAGGTAATATGTGGAGCCAAACCTCCTAAAGAATAGACGTTTATGTCGTGATAACTGTACTGGGGCTGTGGAGGAACCGTGGCTGTACAAGTGGTGCTGGTAGCTGGAGTTGTAGAAGCAGCTATAGAATACAAGAATGTTTGCATTGAACCATTACTGAAAAGGAAGGGCTTATAATGGAAGCATATACTTCTCATTTAAACCAGCAAGTGACCAAGAAACAAAAGTTTTGCAGTTTGATCATGAAGCCTCCTAAACTTATCAACGAATTTTCATTCTCCATTTTTCCAATGATTAGTACCAAACTAGCTTCAGCACATTTTAGCAGAGCTGTTTGTTACGACACAGTTTAAACCCTGATGTCTTGTTAATAGATCATCCTGCTTCACTCCCTGCTCAGGAGTAGCTACACACAGCGCATGTAGAATTAGTCCTCAGGATGGCTTCCATTGCCTTCCTGTCTCCAAACTCTGTACACCTACTTCTATTACAAAACTATCCAAGTGCTCCCAAACATTCAGCAATGTTACAGTAGGGTATGTGGCTTCACATTCTTCTTTGCAACAGCATAACCTGTCTTATTAAAACTTGCACAGTATGGTTCTGGGTTCTGTTTGAAATGTACTTACTAGTTGTTGTGATGGGTGGTAGCTCTTCTGGCTGCTTCACATCCTTCTTTGGAGCAGACAGCTGCTCATCCAGATTTTTCAGACGATCCTTATCTTTCAGGAGACTTCCAGGTTTCAGCTCATTGATGTCTAGTGCAAGATTCTTGCAGAGCACCTCAATCTCAAACTTCAGATTCAACTGCACAACAATTCTAGTTTAGGTTATGTCACAAGGAAAATACCCGAAACGTTTACTGGGCCACTTGACTCCCAAGCTTCCCATTCTAACCCCATGCCTTTTAGAGACTTCGTTAGTGACTGAGGATTAGACAAATATCTTGCATGCTGACCTCATAGGAGAAGAGTTTCATCCAAGTTCTACCAAATTAAGCAATGCCCAATTCTCCCCACGCTAAAGAAGTGAGAAGTGAAATTTGGTCCTTCACAACATCCTTCTTGACTGGTATGTCAAGAAAACCTCACACTCAGTAGGTATAGAAAAGAAAAACAGAAGTTTACTTTTAGATCATGTTCTTGATGTAGCTCAGCTAAAACATTCATAATGGCCATTGTCCACGGGTTTGGAGGCCTGAAGACCTACAAGAGAAAGAGAAAAGCATTATTACACAAACTTCTTGAAACATTTGGATAACTTATGACTGGAAATTTTTGAAACATGAACAGCTATGTGTGCATACAGCCGTGGAAAAGTTTGTACAGCTGCAATTAGGGTTGAATTTAGTATTCTGTTTGATTGGAACTAGATTAGGACACTAGTTGAACATTAAACTGGAAACACAAAGACTTGGTCCTTCTGAGAGATCAGTTCTATGTCAATCAGAACTGACAATAACTGATCAGGGTCAAAGAGGGGGGGAATTAAAAAAAATAAAATCAAAGAATAGATCCTAGAAGCTCTTCAATGGCATTCTTCCATTTCTCAGTGGAGTTTTGTTCAGGGATACCACAGTACAGTTC
This sequence comes from Fulmarus glacialis, assembly GCF_000690835.1. NCBI lineage: Eukaryota > Metazoa > Chordata > Aves > Procellariiformes > Procellariidae > Fulmarus > Fulmarus glacialis. Next base: position 40,325 of record NW_009207316.1, on the reverse strand, counting down.
AGCTACCACCACCTATTCAGACTGCAAAAATGCATGGGCCATGTACTTTCCCTCAAAACGGAACTCCTTCACTTTAAGCCCTTAGATCCCTTTTCTTTCCCTCCATGAAATTCAATCAGTTTTCACTTTGTGCAAAAAGCTAACTACTTTCTGCAAGACTTATTTTATTTTGCCACGTAAGCAGTAATTCTGTCAGCACAAAGACACTTACCACACTCCTGACACTGGATTCTAAGACTTTGGCAAGGCACTACGT
>NW_009207316.1:0-40038 GCF_000690835.1 Fulmarus glacialis | reverse complement strand
AGCAATTCCTGCTGTCCCTTAACGTATGCTTCCAGTAGTAGCGATTTCACATCCAAATCCTGAAAAATACCATCCACAACTGAAAAGGGGAAGAGGGTGGAGGAAACAGCAAGCACACTGCAAAAATTCCACCTACACGCTATTTCCTTATAGGACATATTGGCAAAGTTGAGTCAAGACTGTCCTTGAATTTTACAGACTGCTAAGCAGCAGTTACTTTTTGAACAAAGATTTACAGATATACATTTTTACGTGGGATTAATGCATTTATTTTGGCAAGAACTTAACTACAAACTTTTCTGGTAAAAAAAATATTCAGAAGACTTAAATGACCAACTCTGGAATCATACTTCGTACTTGGCACACAAAAGAGAGGCACCAGGACGGTGATAAAATTTCCCAAATAGCCTACACTACTGCATAACAGCATACCAATTCACACCAAACAAATCTGTAAAGACAGAAGCTCACCGTGTGCAAGATGGGCTTATTTTTAGCCAGCGTAATCATTCCCAGCCAGTGACCAAGGTTCTTTAACAAGGAACGGTCTGAGAAGTTGGCTGCAGCTTTATCTGATGTCAGTAGCACCTAATGAAAAAAAAGCAACTAGAGCAACAACTGGAAGATAATCACAGACTCAAAACCAAGTCCAACAGCTGATCTGACACTTAAGACGTAAAATTTCAGAACATAAAATTCTAAGCTTCAGTCACATTACAGAGATACTCAAGAGCAGCCTTCACTTCAAGGCAGCACCCCGTAAATATGCCCTGTAAATATTTCAAAATCCCTTTCTTTCAAGAGGATCAAAAAGAGGATTACACTTTTCCAGACCTTACCAGTTACTCTTGTCAAGACTGTTATCACTACTCACTTAGTAAAGCACAATTTGTGAAGGCAATGCTTCCACTTAATGCTTCATCACAGATCCAAAGGCTACAATTTGCACTTCTCGGGAAACCATTTAATTCTTATTTCAAGACTTAAATCATGTCATAGCATTCTGCTGTTAGTTCTGTTCCTTAGCTTCAGAGGAGCATCAGCTGAACAGAGCAAGGTCAGCTGTGCTCTAAAGAGCCAGGAGATTCTTTTGCACTACAGCGTAACCCACGGTGGTCAGGAAATTCCACCAACAGGTTTAAAAATAGTGCTTGCTTGATAAACTTGTTTCATCCGCTCATCTCTTCTGCGCTACCGCATCTCCTTCCTCCTCCCCTTCACATTATCTTAGCCCTCTAGTGAATTTTGGCTGTTACACCCCACTTTTTAAACCCTCCCCTTCCCTTTATTCTTCTTTGACCAAAACGGCAGAGAGCATGGTTTTCTTATCCTTATACTTTCCCCACTCAAAAGATCTAGACCATAAGCAATTTTCCCTGAGGTTATAATTTGCAAGCCTTACACAAATTTAGAGTCCACCTACATAAATTAATTCAAATGCAGATTTGCCCTCATTATTCAATTCAAATTAAGTCTTTGGTACATTCCTGACTGAAAACAGAAGAATCCTAGCATTCACAGAGGTAACCTGCTAGTTCAATTGCAAGCTAGCAAGTACATTTTTGAATGATATTCCGTACTTGAAGATCAGCAACATAGTAAGCAAACAGCTGAGAACAGCACATATAAGTATTTAAATCTACCTACATATTAGAAAACTTGCACTACTCACCTTGATATTTCTGTAAGTTTCATTCAGAACCATTTTATTAAACTCAGGATTCTTAAGTGTGTCAAGGAAGTTTGAATATAAGCTGTGAAAATTCGGCTCAATACTGACTCTCTTCATCACAAGATACTGTGATACCCAAGGCATGAACTCTTCTTTCACTGTTTCCTTCAATTCTTCAACCTGTCCCCATACCAGAGGAAAAAGCACACCACGGAAGATATGAGAAGATGACCGCAAACTTCTGGGGTCAGCTCTGACCAACACAGCCATATTCAGTCAATGGCTTTTAACACTAAGGTTTTGTTTTTTTTTTTTTTTAAAAAAATAGCTTTGAAGTCACTCTCTCATTATCCAAAGATCTGGTCAACCAGTAAGGACTTAATCATAAAGTGAGCGAGGCACAATAGTTTACCTGTCCCCCACTTAGCTTTTTATCAGATAACTACAAAATAAATGTTGGCATGTTACATTAAAGCCGTCTGTCTGCAAGACAGATAGCACAGGTGGCAGCAGTACTGCAGATTTCTACTAGTTCAGAAAAAACTCCCTGAATTTCAGCTTGAAATACAAGAGTCCATCATCTTAACCTTGCAATATCAAATGGTACCCAGCCCATTTATGATGTGAATGTTTGTTCAAACTTATATTAATGTTTTTTCAGAAACTTGCATTACTCTTTTTCAGTCCTTTCAAATGACAAAAACATCAGAAAGGACTACCCAGCAGTTATTCCAGGCATCTACTAGAAGTGCTTTCCTGAACACAAAGCATTACAGACCTATAATACTTTAGTACAAAGGATTCGGCTACAGGGAAATAAGGAAACTTGTAGAAGAAAGCAAGATTAAGAATAGCTTGCTTTCACCTGTCTTCCCTTTCCCTGAAAAACTGTATCTTCAAAGAGGTTCAAGTAGAACATGTGAAAACTACTATTTCTTCAAAGTGTGCTCCCCCCTAATTTTTTGCAAGTTGGAATTTCTGCAAAAACATCATCAGCCACCACTTTAGAATGGATTTCCAGAAATATATTAAAAAAATTAATTTTACTAGTGTTTTTCCATACTTGCCTTCTGTGTCATATTTGACTGAGACAGATTATTGAAGATGAAAGCAATTTTTTCCTGGACATTCTCTGGAGGTTCCACAATTCTCTCCGTTTGATCTGTTGCTACTAACAACGTATCAATGTTGGTAGTATTAATGGAAGGCTGGAAGGAGAACAAGTAGTTAACAATAGACAATACCTAGAGGCGACATCAAAGGAAACTTTTGCTCTGTTCTGTCAAGCGAAAAAAGAATTGAGCTTTGTCAGGTGACATCTACTGTCTCAGATTCATTTTCAACAGCACCCTAACGAAGCCAAGTGATTTTTTTTTTTTTACTCTACAAATGATTATCAATACTCAGCAGAAGAATGACACTGTACAAAGAAACTTCTAGCATTTACATTCATATATAATAGCTGCCACTGCAATGGCACCCATTAGGCTAACAGCCTGCATACACTATTAGCCTGGAGAAAATCAGCATACAATAGAGAGCAGTACTTAATACAGTAGTGAGTCTCCAGGAGCCCTTCAGTGCTGAATTGGGAAGGAGAAATCCCAGAACTTCACTTCTGAGAAAGCATGCCAACTGTAAGTCAATAGGTTGTGACCCATGACCCTAGAGCTGCAGGTCTAAACCCAAGGGCTTTAGCACCTGGTACATAGCAATTAAGGGGAAAGGAGATACAGTTTTAAATATCAATCATCACTTGAGTTTAAAATTGGGCAATATAAACACCTCAAAATAACAATTATCTACATGATATAATCAGGTGTGAAGGACATTGATAGCTACACTATGAACTGTCCCCCAAAAGTTGTTCACAGCTTTCAGCTACCTTCGGCTTTCGCCTCCCTTAATTTGCGGAGCTTCTTTCAAGAGAACTATACAAAGACAGTACCAGGAAGCAAGACAGGCTTGACTTTACAGTGCATCAGTTATCATAGAGCAACAGCTCTACGCATCCTCAGCGTACACATGGGACCAAGTGTGCCCCAACACTTTCTGTGGAATAGCCAATACTATCAATAAATGTAAACCCTGCAGTAACTCTGACTAGCAGTTCAGAGTTGGGTTTACATAAGTGACTGAAGATTTGAAAAACCTAATGCAGTTAAAACTGCTAGGACAAACGTGATTCAGTGTGCAGTAAGTGTTCTCAAGTCCCAAGCAGAATAGCAGCTGCCAACAATTTCAAGAGTCCTACTGCAAGTCATTAACAGAAACGATGATTTTTTTATTTGTCTTGATAATTAAAGCCTCAATGAACACATTTCTACTTGGCACCATAGTAATTCTACAGTTTCATGATCAAAAATGCCTTCTCTACAAAAATGTTGGTCATATTTGAAAAGGTTATATGCTTTAGATATAAAACATGGATCACAGTTTGAAAGCTTGTAGTAAAGAAATTAAACTGGATTTTGTCTCCATGTACTCAACACAGATCAGCAACTTAACTCCTTTGCTTCTCCAGTAAGGTCCCTGGAGAATCTGTGACTCTGGAGTCACAGAATACTTACCGGCACGTCTTTCTTGAAGCTGACTCCAGTTGGTCGGGTGATTGTAATGGTTTTTGCAACAGTGGTGGTGGTTGAGGTGGTTACTATAGTGCTGACTTGGCCAGCAAGAGGAGCTTTTGCTGGAACTTGGGCCTGGGCCTGAGCCTGGGCAAGTGCAATACTTCCAGGGGTGGTGATTGAACCCTGCATCTTCACAGGAGGATCTCTGGATTGCTGTCCATATTCTATGTACTAAAACAGGGCAAAAAAGCACATACAAAAGTTCACACACCACAACAGAACTATGGGCTGAGTTTTAGCATGAGCAGTATAAAGGTTTGCCAACAATCTTTAAAATACCTGACACTAATGCCACTAAGAGAACCTGCAAGCTACAGCTGAATACCCTTACGAAGCACATTTTGTCACTATTTCCTTACTTTCTTATTGGAGAGGAGCCTTAAGCTCCACTTCTGACCTCAACAAGTTGATGCCAAGTGTTAAGAGACTCGACATGCTTAAAATTTTACAGAGCATTACCCAGAAACCCTGCAGGCCTGGGACAGCAGAGCAAAAGAGGGGAAAAGAGCTTAAGAGAAATGTCTGAGTATCAAGAAACTGGCTACAAAGCACGTAAGAAGTCTTCCCCAGGGACAGCTACATAGAAATGTTCACAATTAATAAGCAAAAACACAGTTCTGAAATGTCCAACTTTAAGATTTTACATCCTCTAAAGTAGCTCCACAGTAGAAAACGAGTTTCTTCCCCGCTGTAATACCCAGAAATTAGTAACATCAGACACACTGTCATTTAAGGGATTCAGTCTGAAACCTGTTGGTGAAACAGATTGCTATGGGACTTGGCAGCTTTGGGTAGATGGCCTCTCTGCCTTAATGTTAGAGCTGTTCTTCCTTATTTAGATTATGCTCTCAAGCTCTACCACTGGGATTAGCTTTTCTGTATTTCTACCTATGAAAGCACCTTTGAGGCAGACACCATACGATCACTGTTTTTACTCCTTGGACTACAGGGTATTTCCATTTCTCTGATCAGACCTTCAGGAATGAAATTTTTCTCACCTTCATCTGGATTAATTTAACAGGTCTGAGTATGAAACTGTATAAACCCAGTTGAATGCCCTCTATTTTAGAACAAAAATCCAAATCCCTAAGGGACTGGAATATGAATCCACTGAAGCACTTTAAAACCTTTGTGCGTGGCCATGTGCACTGGTTGATCATGCAGTTATATTCAGGCTGCTATTTCAACATAAGCAACCCAAACAGATTTATGGAAACAGAAGAGGTACCAGATAACCACCTTCACCTGCTCACCCCATCCCACAACAAAACCTTTACGAAAAGGCATTTGATTCTGTGGATGTACGCTGTCCAAAATTGTGGCAGGTGAGACTATTTTCCCAAAGGAAAACAGGAATTTGCTCAAAAGAATTTAAAATCAGAAAATTTAAAATCATAGAAAGCTAGTGCACCAATACAAACACACTCACCTCCTGTAAATGATGCGGGAACTGTATAAAGTGACTAATAGAAGCCAAGTGCTGACAATACTGAGGATAGTCCTTCAATCTGTCAGACAAAATACGCATTAGTCAGAAGCATAAACCCAGATCAGAAACAGTATTAGAGAAACACAAATATAACACCGGTATGTCATTCCCACACTGCATCACAGAATTACTTCTGGACTGCTTACAGCAGCTGTGCTATAAACAAAGCATTTTCTATAAAGTACTTTGTTGCAAAACCCATTTGAAACGAATTCATTTAACAGCAAAACACGAGGTTTATTCACAGCAACTCATCTTATCCTACATCTCGATACTTCTGACTGAGCAAACAATTGCATTTATATTCAGTGTTTGCAATAAGATTATTGGATAAGTAATTTGTAATCTGGCTCGGTGTATTTTAAACAGCACAGACTGCCCCTAACAGCGAAGACAGAAGCTTCACCTACGCACACCAGTTATTATAGTTCTACTTATGAATGCTAGATGCTGTTACTCCTCACTGAGAGTAAAATCTTTAGGTCCCGCTTAAGGTGGTTCTTAAGAGAAGGAGAAAGGTGGTGGCTAAGTCTCAAGTATGTCAGCCTTAAGTGTCTTTATTCATTCTGTTCAGCTAACTCCACAACACCATATCCAACTATGAATGCTGCAAGCAACAGCTTTTATTACATATGAAATGCTGCAGGGCAGATGAACTATAAAAGGAGAATAAGGACAGAAGATAACGTGCCTCTTGCTTATGAGTCCACACTTCAAGTCCAAACATTTCTAGTCACTAAATAACTCCAGGAAGCTTTCTAATACTTTTCAAGTTCTAACATCTTCTTCCAAAATGGAGATTTTTCCCATGGGTGTACAATCCTGCCTACTACTGCAGCCTGCCTTGAGAGTTTCCTCTACCTGCAATCCATTAAAAGCTTTGAGAAAGCTTTTTTTTTTTAGATACTTTTTGCCATACTTGAGATTTGTGTAAAACCGAAGTCCTAGAGCTTAGTCCCTAGCCAGTCTTTCAATAATGAATACTGCAAATAGCACTCCATTAGAATGCACCTGTAAAGAGTAATTACATTCACCCTATTTCTAACAAGCTGACAACTTCATCTAAGTCAACACTTCACTAAATTATTCTTATAAACAAAGTCCGCTAAGGAGTTTCAGCATCTCAGTTTGTCCCACATTTATACAGGCACTGCATTGAACATTTTGATTTTAAAAAGTCACTCTTTAACTAGCACATTAGCACATTTTGTTTCAGCTCAGCATATCTCTAAAGTAATTCTGAAGTTGAGATGTGTAATTTCTAACACATATAAGCAATCTGGTACTGCATAATTAGAGCAGGTTCAAGGTTAACAAGACATTACATGTACTGTTACAAGTGTTACAAAAAACCACACTCACCTATTTTTAAATCTATCTAGTGCAGCAATACCAAAATAGTACATTTTGGATGCAAAAGGCTTTCGTAAGGCTTCAAGAACATAGCGCAGGGCCAGGCCCAATGCCATATAAGTAACCAGTCCTTTCTCTATTATCCCACCAAAGAGGCAGGCTGTTATGTGCAGCTCTTTATCTGGGTACTGGGGAAAGAAACGGTATTCCTCAAACAAATTCCTCAGCATACAGTTAAACACTTCTCGTTCCCGTTTAATGTTGGAGTCCTTAAACCTCTGCAGCATTTCCAAGACCTGCAAAGAAATTGGAAATTGTTACCAACAAATCTGCTTTATTTCAGCCCTTCTGCATCTTCAGGTTTCAAGAGCGCTTGCACCTACTAAAGTAAATTGCACTACCACAAGCTAGACTGTAAAATAACTGCTTCAAGAAAATGTCGTTTTAGCCAGTAGACACTACATCACTACGAGCTTCCTCTTCAGACTTTAGTTTTCTCCCCTTTCCTTTAAGTAACTGTCTTTACATAAAACTTTTTTGTGACCGCCTACTCCATTGCTTCAAAATTAGAAAAATGAAAATTAATGTTCAGTGTCTTCATAATTTATAACCACACAAAGATATTAAAGTAAATGTGAAGTACTTCAAAGAGCAAGTACATCACACTGATAATTATTCTCAGAGACTAACCAAAGTAATTATCGAAGTCAGAAGGTAGAACTTAAGACACCTTTATATATTTAGAAGTTGTAGTCATTTTTAGATACTTTAAAAACAAATATATTCAAGATAAGTATAATTTATACAGACTGTTTAAAGACACATTTTAGCACTTAATTTGAACACACAAGCTTCCACTCCACACTGAGCTCTTCCCGCTTAGCATCATTTTAGGAGTGTTAATTAGACATCTAAAGTCTTCAGTCCACAGAAGTCAAACCTGAATGTAATGATCAGCGGCAAGTTTACTCTGAAAGCATGCTGCCTTAGAAATACACAATTTCAACCAAGCAAAAAAGCAATGCTGCAAGCACCTACCACTAGCCCTTTATTATCTTCCACTAAAACAAATACATGAAGAAATAATTACTAACAACTTTATAGCAAGTCTCTGGACAGATGATGCAACTGCTACAGAAGGGAACTCACCTCATCTACAGACATGGTCGGATGTGGTGGATGGTTGTAAATACGCTGGAAGTAGCTGTTTGCCTCATCATCTATTTCTTTGCTAAAGTGCTGATTAGCCTCTGGCCACACCTGAGATAAGTCAGCTGTTAAAAAAGGGAAGAGGTATCACACTCAGAACAACTTCAGGCAGTCAGGATTTCATCTAGTCCTTTTCAGCTGTTCCACCAACCCATACAAAACCTGCTAGCTCTCCTGAAAAGCAGGATATTTAACCTTTCTAGTAGACAGGAATTGTTATTTAAAAATCTGTTTTCAATACGTTATATTTATGCAAAAGAACTGAATCCTAAGACAGAATTAACCTCATATTGTCCTATTCCTAGAACCCATTGCATCCCAAGCTAACCTCAACTGACACCTAAACTGAATGAATGCAAAACGGACTAGAATAAAGCATGCTACACAACACTAACATGCAGACAAACTTTCACACAAACTTTCAGGCCAGCCAGTGAGCTTCAACCAAGTTTATCCTGAATGCTCAAGCCCCAAAATATAAACCATTGGTCACTACAGCCACCTCTACCGTGTATCTGTAGAGATCAGTAACTTTGCTTTTATGGAGGAGCTATCACAGGAGACTGAGATACGTAATAATAACAGCAATGCTGAAGGTTTAGCATGTGGCTATGCTTCCTGAAGGCAATGTTTGATTGCTTAAACATTTCATTGTTTGAAGTTATTGAGCATACTTCAGAGTCATAAATGAGTTGAGGATAATGGCTCAGTGTTAGGGACAAAATTATTCCTTCCAAAAATCACATTCCCACCAACTTATGTTAGTCTTATTTCTTTCCAATGTTGCAGTCTAATTCACTGCTTCACCTGTCAAGTTCTCTGCTGCAACAGGACCTTACCCAGGTAGCTTTGTTTAACCTTGTTACAAACAAAACAAAAAACACCCTCTTACCAGATGCATACAATTTTCTGTGAAGAGCAGGACAACACTGTTGTTCAAAACACACCATGACAAAAAAAGGACACAGGAACACACTGTTCATGCAAATCTGCAATGTTACATTTTTACACTAACAGCTTTTTTTTAATCCCCCCGGGCCACTTGGCAAGCTTTTAGTATAGAAGTTCAGAAGCACTTTTTTCAGACTAATGGCAAAATACAAGAGCCACATTTCTAACATTTACCACCTACAGATCCAAGCCTCCCCTGAAGGAAATGCAGATTAACTGCAGACCACAGTCACACTTCACAGCCACAGACAACACTACCACTTACAAGGTTTCATCTTACTCTGCTGGAATGTAGGCTGGTTCAGTCCAGATGTGCTCAGCTTCCTTTGCACGAATGGGTCGTTGTTCACCGCAGGAAGGCCCAGGGCTCCCGTTCCTATGCCAGTCAGGCTACCCGTAGTAAGACCACCTACTGGAAAGCAAACAACTGGTCATCTCAGTTGCACCCTTCACAGTACACACTTATCACTCCCAGGACCTGCCATTTCCAAGAACTCAGAGCTATACAGCCTCGTAACTATCCAATATCAAGCAGTTTCATCTCAACCAATTCCTCACCTCTGTCCCAACCTAAAATAATGTTGCTAAAAATCTGTCAAAACACTCACCCTCGTGACCCTCAAACTTTTTACCTATTGCAGCTGCAACATTCTGAAGTGCTGTTTCAGCAGTGACCTAGGAGCGAGGACTGTGTAATTCCCTCCCACACAACACACAGCTGTTTGTCCAGTATTTCCAACCATGGCAATAACAGCGCCTTAGCTCTGATATGTCAAAAATACAAACCACTCCACCCAGACAGCAGTACCTGGAAGCTGTGAAGAGAGTCCTCCAATGCCACTGAAACCTGTTGTTTGGTTTTGGGTGGAAAGAGGGGGGAACGCTTTTGCTGGTGACTGAGGAGTACTGAATGCAGAGCCCAGGTTTGGAGGGAAGCCTTGCATGCTCTGGGTATGAGGAGCAGCTGAGCCACCTAAACTAAGAGATGCCATTCCTGCAAGCGAGTCGATCTGAACGAAGAAAGGAAGATTATACAGACATCCATAAACCGCAATCAGATTGACTTTTGGCAGGTTTTGTATAAAGGCAGCTACATATAAAAACACTACTAAAAAGAGTTTTTCTGCATGGTTACTTTAAATTCTGAAGTCATCCAGATCACCCCAAAAGATCAGTTTGTCTACAAAACGTGATTTCACTTTTTCTTCCATAATCCCATAAAATCCTATTCTACCAGAGGTTTTACAGAAAGGTGATTGTTCCATAGTCTCTAGTTAAGTGCTACACAACAGTAAACGCTTATAAGAAGCGGTGCACAGATTTTTATTCTAGAGCTCAGCCGTTTGCGACCTCAGACCTCAGCCCAAGACTTAAAAAGGCTACTTCATATCAAGCTTAGAGTATTTTTGACTGTCTGAAGGATGCCATTAAGCCCACTTTTCACAGCTAAATACCTGAATGCAGTCTTCACAAAAAGCATTAAGACCTGGGTGATGAGTAGGAGGGAAGGCACAATACCAGCTGACAAAGCAATAAATTAAGAGCTCCTGACTAGGAACAGCAGAAAATTGTTATCTACCCAAAAGATAGCATGGCTACAGACAGCTAACATCTGCTGCTCTATTTGCTCACATCACTTATCTGCAGCAGGTTGCCAAGATATTTGGTACATTTGATGAGCAACTTCAATACAGTCACAATTTACAAGGAAACTGCTCTCTGTATTTAGTTTACGTCACCTACTCATGCTTCAGCCATTCTTAAATGCTGAATTGCCACTATTTCATGGGAAAAAGTTTTTACCATTTTAAAATCTGCCATTGAATGTAATTGCTAGAAGCAAAACCTGTCTGTAATGTGTTGCTCCCAGAGGAGGAAGGGATGATGAGTGGCAGGGAGTAACTTAAATGTACCTTGTTTTTAAAAGAGCAGTTCAGTTGAGAGCTGAAGAGCCCCAGTTATAACAAGTCCTTATGCTCTAGCACTGTTGCTTGGCCCGTGAAGCTACAAACAAGACACATCAGATTCAAAGGCAGTGCTTAATTCTCAAAAGTCTTAGTAAATTTTAGCACTTTAAAAGAAACCTTCAGTTATATAAACCAAACCCTATCCCTCTTCAGTGCTCCCATTCTGCCATACCTCAGTTACTTCTTACAGACATTTGTGAAGTGAAAGACAGTTCTGAACTACAACCCTCAGGCATTACTCTGTAGTTATAAGTTATCTAGACATGCAAACATAAAAACTAAGGGAGCCAGATGATGTTCTACTTAGTCATGCTGAAAGACCTCAAATAGTGCAGCAGAACTAATGCTAAATCAACACCACCACCTAAAAATGCTGCACGTTATTTTCTCTACCTGTACAGGAGAGATGGCATCCAAGCTGCTAGCACTGGGCGGGCGTCCTTTTGGCATGACTCCAGGCGGTGGCTGTCTAGCCTTGTTCATGACATTACTGCAGTTAGCTACCATGGTGAGGATTGTCTCTGACAGCTCCTGAGAAACACTCCTAGAAGAGAGAAGTAGGATAGTGAGCCATTCATGAAACTAAGGCCCCTACTTACTTGGTTTTCCTACAGAAATTGGGGCCATATTTCACAAATAGAAGTTGCAAAACAACCCCAGCACAGGCTACATTTTGTTATCTGCAAGACTTGCATTAGAGCACGTCCCAAGAGAAATGGCTATATTTAAGTAGAAAATTTTAAACTGTAGTTCTAAAAATTCACCTCCAATACAATATTCCTTTGGTTTCAGTAATTCAAATACTGCTTTACAGTTACCCCAGCAAGTAATGACTTAGAGAAAGCTGGGATATGTACCTACATGGCTCCAACATGTCCTTGGAAGAGCAGACTACCTACAACAGTCTTTGTCTGCTGTTGTCCACATTATGGGCTATATACAGCTCAGCCTCATGAATCAAAACACACAATAACTAATGCTATGATCCCTTGTTCAAATCTGCTCCTCAAGGCTCCTTCCTGTCGCTAGACTTCACCATTCGTGATTATTCCCATTCTGAATCTCATTACACACAAGGTCTCTCCAAAAGAGGAGATACAATGTGACTACAGCTTGGGCTACACACTCAAAGACAAAAAAGGATGAAAACCTGCTTCACTGGAATTCATCTGTCTATAAACTGAAAGACATGCTTCACGCAATAACATTAAACCAAAACAGAGACAGGAAACCTAACTATTCAAGGAAATTATAATCGAAAGCCAACAGAAAACTCAAACGTAGGCATGAAGTCATTGCACAATGGAGAGCAGTCAGTACCTCTTCCCAAAGTATTCCACGTCTGACTGCCAGGTTCCCAAACCGGAAGGAAAGCCAGCTCTGCTGCTGGCATACCTAACCACAAACATACTAACATGACACTAACATTTTCCTTTTGGAAAAATACAGCCAATTATTTACGGCTTTCCTGAACTTTAGTTCTACCTTTTTGGTGAGGACAGCTAAAGCAGGAGATTCCTTCCTGTAATGGTGCAACTACACCAACACAGCTTCGTTGCTTTGTTAACCTTGTCTAGTGATTCCTCATTTTAACTCAATTTTCACAAGCTTTTACTGCACAGCTGTTGGGATGAGGGAAAAAAGAAAGAAAGAGGAACCATCCTGACGATTAAGGCAGGAAAACAAGTACAGATCAGCCTTCAGCTTTGGCAAGTATCCCATTACAGGCTACACAGAGTTAAGGGTTTCCAGTTGTTTTCCAAAGCCAGTGATCCACTATGTAGTGTGGGTAAAAGCTCACCCAAGACAGGCAGTGGAAGCTGGGGAGATACCATGGGTGAGCAGGTTTCCATACAGGGCAAAAAACATTTTATCAACTGTTTCACAAGCTAGTTCCTTTACAGGCTTTAACATCCTCTCACCAGGGCCTAATGTCAAAGACTTTAAAAGCAAGGGGCTTGGAGGGTGTGTATCAAAAAGCGAGCAGAAACCTACCTTCAAAGAAAACCCCAAAGGGATTTCTGTTTTGAGGAAGTGCAAACAGACCTGAAGACAGAGCTCTGAGCATGGCACAGAAGGCTCAGTATCTACAATATGGATTTGCCTACATCCCAATGCCACAGTCTCAGAAATCTCAACATTTAAACATTACTTATGACGAATTAACAGGCAGCACAGTTTTCTTCTGATGCAGGAGGCTGATCATACAGCACTGCAGCTAACCAGGGAATGGGACTGGGGACTGAAGAGCTGAGTTCACAGATCATTACCACCCTCAACCTTTTGCCCTCCTTTTTTTTTTGTAGCAGTTAAATTTGCAGGCTTTATGCTTAAATACTATAGCACACTTAGTAAAACAAATTCCAATCTGCTGTAGACAGATAATATGGCAGCCCACAATGAAGACTAAGACAGGCTTACAATCCTAGAGTTTGATACTTACAGTGACCAGATAGGCCATTCGTGCTGTGGAGTGAACAACTAACATTATGTCCTGCCATCTAGAGAGATTGAAGGTTAACTCTTTTATCATGTCAAAAGACACACTGCTGTATCAAGATGCAAACATTACGATATTTTCAGATAGTACAAAACTGCAGGTTTTCACAAAAAACCCTGCATTTGAGGCAAATGATATGAAAAAGTAAGTAGGCGGGCATGATTTCATAACTAGATCTTAAGGAAAATGTTTATATTTTCAAGTTCTATGTAAAAAATATATTCAGGCATCTAACAATCAGTGTCATTCCCGGAAGAAAACTAGGGGAAAACTGCAGGCAGGAGAACTTTGAAACACGAGTAAGGAGGAGAGCCAGGGACCCCAGTCAGCCAGCTCTAGAGGAACAAAACTGCCAGCTTAAGGGAAGCTCCAGCTTGCTGAAGTAACAAGTTCACATCTCTTGCCTTTTTTTTTTTTTTTTAAACCCGTTTTTACAAAGCAAGGAAAGGCCTTTTCACTCCCCTAGGCACAGGCAGCCAGAAGCCTCTTCCCTTCTTGAGGCAGGGACTGAGAAGGAATGACCATTCCCCACACTGACACACTTGGACTGTGCTGGCCATGACTGCACAGAAGAGGCACTGCTTCCCTTCTCAACTTGCTGCAGCTCCTTGAAGGGAGGACTTCTCATAAGCAGTTTGCTACCAAATCACATGCTCGGTCAGCCTGTGGGGCCTGCAACCACCTTGACTTCATTTTAAAAACACTCAGTAATAAAAGGAACACTTATTTCTTTTTGAAGCCTCATTGCTACATGATGCCACAACGGCAGTGCTCACCAGTGATAAACAAGTTGCACCAAAAATAAAGAGTCTCAGAACATGCAGGATCCTGGTGGCTAAGAAAAGCATCTCCCTGGACACAAAACAGGACAAGAAATAACTACAGCCTAATTAAAGAGCGGGCTCCTCAATCAACAAATTTAGGAGATGGCAGGCTTCAGCTAGTGAAGTGGAACTACCCTCCCGGATGTATTTAATATTTACTGCGATTTTAATCTTCTAGTCTTTACAACGCCTGCTTCCATTCGTGACTGAAACCTAAGCTAATCAAAGCAATTGCTTCATGAAAGAAATCCAAGCATTTTCTTTTTAAAGCTCAAAGAGAATAACTAATGGAAAAAGACTGCAAGTAGGTCACATTCTTGCATAAAAGGGAATACAAGTAGCTATAAAAAGAAACCAAAAGCTGAGAGAATTGTGCCAGTAGAGAACTAGTGGCTTTTGGAATTAATTGAATAAATAAAACTTGTAACACATTAAGATTCAGGACACAGTGACATTAGATTCAAGTCAAGTCTACAGTTAACTATTAAACCTCTAAAATCTGGACACAGTAGCATGCAAAATAATGGATGTAAGTTAATTTGTGAACTATAGTCTCAGAAGATGCACTTTGAGTTGAAAAATAACAGCCATCTTCTCAGTCCAAGAGGTGTGCTAGACCATTGTATTTCAGAAACAATATTTCAACAGCATTTCGAAGTTTAATTACACAGGTCCCAGTACAAATCAGGAGAATCCTTTCTCCTAAAATCTTACAGGTACCTCAAATTCCCTTCCAGTTCAAACACCCATCGTGACAATTCTATGTTGATACTCATTTTCTAGAGTCTACATGACAGCCATGAATAATCCTGGATACCTTTAAAGATGTTTCTTACAGCTTTCAAGACAACACTGGCTAAACCAAGGGACACAATATAAGCCTTAGATGAGGTAACATGCACTTGGGCATGCCAGCCTCTTTTGGTATCAAAATTTAACACCAAAACTAGCACCATCTCCAGCTTTCAGTCTCCCTGGCTCATATGTTGCACTATGCTACGCCTAGTTATCTTTGAAATATTGCTCCAGTTAAATACCATCTTGATCTGACAGCATTAAGAAGTGACAGCACAAATATTTTACAACATTCAGTCATTTTTACTAAATGTGAACAGAGTATTCAAAAACAGGTTCATCCAATTTCAGTTTCCATTAGCCTTTCTGTAGCTTACCCCTCCCTCTAGCAGATAAAACAGCTCTCTAGGACCCACACTTTTTTCTTCTGGACTTTAGCTAAACAATCTAATCTGCAAAAGATCTTGGATATTTTCCATCCTTTGACTGCTTTGAGATTGTCTCAAATGAAGACTGAAGTTACACATGTCTAGTTTCAGTCTCAATTACATTACAATCACCACTTACCACTTTTCTCCTACACATAAGGACTGCATTAGCCCTTTCTGCTACGGTAGTAGCCACACATGGAGACATTTGCTTAACGCAATCACAAAATCCTTTATACAGTCACTGTTTTCCCGGATGCTGTCTCATTCTGTAGTTATGGTCTGTATTCCTTTTTGTCCAAATTACAGCCCTGTATCTAGTCATTAGCAACCCAGGATCTGACTAACCAGCCATCCCCCAGTTACCAAGATCACCTCACCTGTTTGATTATAAAGACAAGAACACTCTCTCAAGCTCATGACCTAGCCTACAACTGAAGTTTCAGTGCAAAATTAAACATACTACTGAATCTATCCCTGCAAGCTCATGTACTCTCATTAACCCCATTCTCCATGTGAAATTCCAAACCAGCTGTGACCATGTCCCAGCAAACAGATTACACATTCAGCATAAGCAATATAATCCTTACCCAGCACAAGCTTGCAGACATGCCAACATAGTCGCCAAGGTTTCTGGAGGAAGCTGAGCACTTTTGGGCTGATCTTTTTCTGGAGCAAGGCCACCCAGGATAGATGGACATCTTCTCTTTAAGAAAGTCATACAGGCCTGGATGAAGGGCTCCTGAGGAAAAAATGTTATCTTAATCTCCCAAACTGCATCCAAGCCACTATTTCAAACTTGGCAATTGCACCGTGGAAAGAATTGCACTAAGCTATTATAGTTCAGTGAAAACGTTGAACTATCAGACTATGGACACGTTCCACAACTTTAAAGCTACTTATAAAATTGTTAAAGTGACTTAAGTTAGTCACTGATAGAGTGCAGAAATAAAAAGAAAAATCCTGCTTTACCCCATGCTCCCGAATTTTATCTGTGAGCCATTTGTCAAGTTTGAGGTATTCCCGTCGAGAGGCAAGTGCAGCAAGGTCAATAACAAAGGCAAATGGAGTACCATTTAGCAGCATTGACAAGGCCTAAAGAAAAAAAATCAGAAGACTACTAGTGAAGACACAAGGATACCCTTTCTTTTCTTTCTAATCCCCATACACTTTTTAGTAAAGAAGACTTGCTATCACATGCTGCTATGCTTTCTTTGTCAACAAAAAGATTGGTACTATCAGCTTCACTTACTTATAGCTCGCTCGTGAGACAAATAAGCAAGAGCTCTCATTTGAAATTATGACCCTACCTTCTTTGAAGCGACCTTGTGCTGACAGTTTTAAATTCCTCTACATGAAAATCCACCAGCAAGTGGCCGAGAGCTACCAAGTTGATATTGCAACAAAATTAATCAGAAGAGCCTAGTATCTCCCTGCAAATAGACCTCAAGCCCTTCAGAGCCACTTTGAATATATCTGCTCAAAGTGTTCATCTTTGAACACAGTAACTGCTACAACAAAACTGACTTCAAGCAGCAGTTGGTGCTCTTACACTTTGAGACACCCAATTATTTTGCATCTAACTTTAGGAAGCAATAAAGGCCTCAAAGAAGTCAGTCACAACTTCCAGTCTCTTTTGTGAATGTGTAAACAACTGAAAAGTAGTAGTATTCTTAAGAAATCCCCATTCCATTACGCTTAGCAGTGCCACCTTCACACAACTACCTGAAGGATATTTTCTACATTCCCATTTCAATGGTATTCAAGGTTAAAACAGTCAAAGCTCTTCCTGGATTTACAGTATATTCACATAGCAAGCAGTTCTATTATACTGCTTCCCAAGTTACTTGTCAGCTAAGCCACGATAACCAACTCTACTGCAAACACCAAGTAAAATGTCTTGGGTTCACTACTAGACAGGCTAGAAAGTGGCTGTAGTCATGTATCACAACTCAGCTGAAGAGCACCTGAAGTCACATGAACATAGGCTGGGTGGTTTTTTTGTGGTTTGGTTTTTTTTTTTTTTTTTAGATGAGGTAGAGCAGCAAGAGAATTCAGACATGCTTAAACAAAGTAATCCTTACTAAATTAGTCACATCTAAGTTAAGCTTAGCCTTTGTTAAAAGATGAGCAAAAGTCTGCATAAGACACCAGACAGAAAATAATGGCAGTGTTTTTCAAAACTCACCTTCAAGTCTTGGGCCACATCAAGAATACGTGACAATTTTGCCTGGTCATATTGCTCCCCTCTCATGTACCATTCTGCCATTGCATGCATGATAAGCTGACGAATCGAAGGAGACTGACCCTAAGGAGAATTTAAAGTAGGATTGTACTTCATGCCTTTAGAAGAAGGATCAACTATGTGAACATTGAGGAGGATATTTTACCTCTAAAGCTTAACATGCAAACATATTTACGCTTTAGCTTCAGGACTTCGCTTCTTTTTGTGCAATAATAAACTATCCAGGAGCTACAACTAAAGGATGTAGAGTGATTACGAATGGTAAGTACGTACATCCCCATCTCTTTCCTACCACTCTACAGGTCCAATTCCTCTCAATTGTGGAGAAGTTGCTTTTGGAATATGCAAATCATTTACAAAATGTTATGCCTGACATGATGTCCTGAAGTGAGAACTGCAACGTCACACCTTAACATGGAAAACACAGTTATCTAGGTCTTTGCTTACAAAGGGGCAATTTTAAACGGCAACACAACTAAGATTTTGATGGCAGCAAGGGTTTTGCTTAAAGGTTCCTTCATCTGGGGTAGTGAAACATCGTCAAGTTGTGGAATGGCACCATGTCACATGGCAGCCATCATTTTGTACTTTATTCTGAAGCCTACCCTGTGGAAAAATTGCATATTCTGCCATTTCAAGACCTTAAACAAAAAGCACATCACTTCTACCCCCCATTCTTCAATTTAAAGACTTCTGTCAGGAAAAATACAAAATGTTCGTAGCACTTCAGCTAGCAAATAGCCATAATTTTGCAGTGAATGTGGACCAAGACCTCAGAGATCAAGCTTCTTCTCATTACCTCTAGTTTACTTGAACCGGGCAAGATGTTTCCCAATGCAGATTCCCTTCCACCCCAGAGGCTTCCTCTGCCTTAAGTTTCTTCATATGACTCCTATTTGCTTAACTACCAGAGGACACAATGATGAAGGCCATACCAAAAGGCAAATCCATAAAAGCCTACCTGTTTGCCCATTAAAAGCATGGGATTTCCATAGTTACCCTGTCTCTACATGGAACCGCTCCTTGAAAAAGGTCAGCAGCCAGTCCTAAGTTTTCAGAAAACACCCTAAATTCTTAAAACTTACGGTATAAGTAGTTTCTTTATACCTAGAATAGTCTCCGTCTTTTAGCAAGTACAAGGAAGATTATTTTGGTTTAAACCTCCTCAACCTCTTACTGCTTCCACTAGTGTGTGAGGTTGAGAGTTTGGGAGGTGGGGGTGTTGCTGTTATGTGGTTTTTGGTGTTCTTTTGTTTTGTTTTGTTGTTGGGGTTTTTTTGCTTTTTGTTTTTTGGTTTTTTTTTAATCAAACTTTGGTCAACTTTGGTTAAAACTGAAAGGTTAAAAAAAAGTCAAACTTAACTTTGGTCTCTACTTTTCCAGTACTATTTTCTCAGTTAACATTATTTCTTTGTTCTGAATATATTTCCCCACAGAAAATCAAATCACAACAGTTTGCTTCAAGACGGGGAGGAGACAACTCATATTACTTTGCATAAACCACTGATAATTCACCTCTTGGGTTTTAAATTACTCAGTTCATAAACCAATACAAGCATTGTTGTTCTAACTGTTCAACCCATTTAACAAGCTTTCAGTTACATGAACAAACTACAGGCACACTCCAGTGAAAATCCTTACCTGTCCATGCCATGCATAGTGCAAAATGATGGCAGAGTTGGGATGGTTGCCAAGAAAAATTGGCATGAGTGTGGAGATGAGTTCATGGCGCAAGGTATGCCAGGACGTGTTGATCTGCAATAAGGCCAATACCAACATATCTGGACAATGCTTGATAGGAAAACTGAAGAGCTGCTTAACCTGCTCATACTGTCCCACTTCTGCCAATCGTAACAGAGATTCAATCAAATCCAGGCTCTTCCTAACGAAAGAAAAAAACAAATAGACAAACCCCCCCAAAAGTTACAAAGTAGTTAGCTTACAGGATCCTGGATTCAAGCATTTTGTAGCAACAACTGTAAGACGACATAAAGCAATGCCCACTGCAAGCAACCTGATACTGCAGGTCTTATCACACACAATTAAGCCTACAAGACCATTCTTAACCATGAAAAATAACTTTTTTTTTTTGAGATGGGTCACTTAGATAATTTAGCTTGAAACATACTCCCAGAAATGGAATGCACTTTTTTAAACACCTCCGAGTCCCCATCTGTGAAACTTAGTGAAGATATTCTGCTTGTTTTATCTGCTTTACAGACAAGTAATCATTGCCACCTTCCCCAATTTACCCATATTCCCCACCCTCCAATTCCCTACTGGGCCATACAATGGAAACAGAAGCAAGTATCTTCACTGACATCAGTTACACAGCTGTATCAAAGAAGGGGTGTAAAGGTCAGCTCAGAAAGTCACACTAGTCGGCTTTATGCAATAACTCAGCAATAGCTATATAGATTTATTATTTAAATCCCAGGACTTCTTTCATCCAAGTAGAGCAAGTTTCTCTAATGTCATCCTGGGAAAGACAGATTTAAATTCGTACCTCCTCTATCCTCTCCTCTCAGCTCACGGTATCTGCCAAAACACATCAGCAGAAATTCTCCAGACAACCATAAGACTCCAATAAAAGCAAGAACTGGCAGTACATTTTCAGATATTACAGAAGTACACAGGAAGTTCTGACAATATAAGAACTTTCAGTGATCAAACATGGAACAAATATTAATGGCTGACCTATTGGGATGTACACACAGCTACAAATAAATCTGGTTGCATGAAGATAAAGCCACATTTGACCAGACAAGTGATGTTACTCTAACTCTAGGAATGAAAAGCAGTTGAGAGCAGGTTTACCATGTGGCAATTTCTCGATTGTCATCCTCTGGTGGTGCTTTCAGGATGTCTGTGGCAACAGTATGACAAGGGTAGTCAGCAAAACAGAAGATGTCAGGGTTTATGAGGGAATGTTGAATGAAGGAGAGCTGGAAAAAAAGACATCAAAAATAGTTCAGATATTTAGAGTTTCAGGTTCCTTCCACTTTATCAACTGCCACATTTCTGAGAACGATGCAAATCGACAAAGCAGTAGAGATGAGCCAAGATTTACTATCAATATGTTTTAAATAAGACTGAACCTCACACGTCTCCTCCCAAGATTTCTGAAAGTGACAGATACAGGTGTGCTGAGGGTACTTGTTTGCACAAAGCTGTAGCCTTTTTGTGTAACCAGGTAAAAACCTCAGAGCAGACATGCAGCAACAGTTCTACGCTCAGCTGCATTACACATCAGAACTCTGCTAAACTGAAGGTGTTGTCACGTGTGTATAGCAAGTGACCATCTCCTCCCAAACAATGCAGACGCAACGTTCAATTAACAGACTGTACTTCAGTAACATACCTGAGGCTTATGCCTTACAGGCTAAGCTCTCAAATGTGGCTTGTCTAAAAATTCACATTACCAATCCATGTTTGCCAC
Organism: Fulmarus glacialis; assembly: GCF_000690835.1. Classification (NCBI taxonomy): domain Eukaryota; kingdom Metazoa; phylum Chordata; class Aves; order Procellariiformes; family Procellariidae; genus Fulmarus; species Fulmarus glacialis. The sequence goes on along the minus strand of NW_009207316.1, from coordinate 18,536 downwards.
TCAAGAAATTCAAGAACTTTGCAAGTGTTGTACAGATACAGCAGAAACGTTGCTAAACCTACCTGGCCCTCTGCGTGCTTCCAAGGTCTGTATATGGCATTAACTGGAAAAACTTCCATGCCCAGCCCTCTCTGGATGCCAAACACTACAATATGCAGGCCCTTGCTGTCACGAATCTGAAATCCCGGATGGTCCAATTCATAGGTTACTACTTTGAAGTCCAGGCTAGGATTCTGCAACCAGAAAAACAAGAGAGTAGTCATCCTTGAACACTGCAATCTTCAGTACTGTCTTGTAAGAACCTCTCTTCATCAGTATTTTATCCAGCTTAACATTCACCTGACTTTTAGTTGAAAGCAAGGTTTTTGTTTTAAAAAGAACAGGATTTAGATAGTTGTGAGAATATGATGCAAGTTAATGTTTGAAACTAGCCTGTGAGATTCCACTTCCCCCAGCACTACAGGCAGTAGCTGTCTATCCTTCCAAACATTTCATTAACAAGTCTTCAAAAAAAACCCCCCAAAACACCCAGACACATAGCTCCTTTCTTAGCATGCTAACTCATTCCTTTCGTAGGCTTCCATATGCCTTCCAATCAAAGGCAGAAGGGTCTGACCCGCTGGCAAGCAGAACTTGCTTTTCCTTTTGAAGAATGGATACTGCAAGTACTTGCAAAGCACCTATTAGATTTTCAGCAATAGTGTGAAACCATAAGGATGAGGGAGCTTGGAGGGAACTATGGCCATTGCGGAACACAGACCACTCATTTCAGAGATAGGTGAGCACCAAAGACAAAGCTAGTTGTCTGCTCCGAGCTTTAGAAAAACAAAACAGTGACTCCTGCGTAGACCAGAGGGAACATACTGGGGGGGGCGGTGGGGGGAAATCACCCAATATAAGGCAGGCAGAGGAAATGATACTCGCATTTCACTGAGTTAATTACAAAAATTGCTGCTTATAAAGTGGTGGAAAAACTTTCTGAAGCATCATCATACGCAAGAAGCATTTAGAGTTTTGGAATGAGTAGCTACAAAAGTGTTTTGTTTCATTTTCATTATTACTGCCTACAGTGAGAAGCTTTTCAAAACCAGGTGCCTGACGCACAAAACTTTCCACTGTCAGAAATCAGTTCAAACACAAAAACCCTCAGAGAACACATGCCGGGGTACATGGGAGCAGTGTGGAATAAATCTCAAGTTGCACCCAAGTTAGTCACTCAGGCAGCTTTTACTTCCCACAATTCCTCAAAATATTCTTGTTCATGAGGAAAAAAAACGACCCATCATTTAAATACAGCAGCACAATTACATTAATGAGATTCAAAGCCATTCAGGCTGCTAGGAGCTTAAAAATCGTTACATTCATACTGAGACGTGATCTCCTTCATATATTCCGCATAAAAGACCAAGATGCTCACAAAACTTACCAGCTCTTTAAGAACATCAATTAAGACCTCCACATTCCAGGTATGGGCTTGCGCTCCATCACTTTTATCCTTCCCGTCACTCCAAATCCCACTGCCAGGAGCCGAAATAGACTGCAAGTTAAATATACGCAATCAAATACTAGTTAAAAATAAGGCAGTCTCAAAAGCCACTAGCTACAGAACTCCCTGCACTATGAAGGTAAGCAGAAGTTCAGACCAGTAACGACACCAGTTGCACACTTCTGAGAATCTTTCATTTGACATTCACAGCAGAACAGTTAGAAGTGTAAGTGTTGAATAATAAAAGCAATTCTTAAATTACTAGAGGCTAGCATTTTAACTCCTCATTTTCTGCTGATTAAAATATACATAATCCCCACCCCAGTAGGCCACTCACTTGTAATGGAATACCATCCGTCAACCCCGAATGAGTTCGAGCCATCATCCCCAAAACCCTGGCAACCTGGGCAGCCGTGACTTCCCGAACACCAAACTGCATGATTATGTTGCGACATTCTTCAACACTAAGATGCAACAAAACAGAGAGATCTTAACACGAAAGCAGGTTTCACTGTGGCACAACACAAGCCAGACAGACCAAAACAAGACCTGTGGGACAGCACACAGATTGTTGGGAAAAACTAACTGCAGACTGCAAAATATGACCATTCACTCAACTTCAGTTATGTTAGTCAAATGATCCAACAAAATTCCAGGACAAGCAAGAAGAGAAATTCAGTAGAAAGTCTGTGCAATTGTTTCCATGAAACATACTGTGCCATGTATTCAGTTCAAAGCTAGGTCTACTTAAGTGACAGTGAGAGATGTTTAGCAGGCTATGCTCTGTCAAAGTAAAAACAGAGAGCAGGTCTAGCACTGTTTTCTGTTAAAAGCACTTCCATGTATTGACCTGTGATACAGAGCTTCAAAGACTGAAGTTTTCTGATAGCTAAAAGTGAAACAAAGGCTCTGAGAATGCACGTTTCAAAATGATATGCACTGTTCAAAAGGCAAGCTGTGAAGGTATGCCTTTTAGCCTGATGCAAGCCATGGCATTTCTGATCAGAAGTCACCAGCAAAAACCTTCAAGGAGCCAAAAGAGCAAACAACGAGCAGATGCTTAAAATTTTAGAACTGACAGCCTTTTTTGTAATTTTTGTTTCACTTTATGAACACTTCATAGTTAAGCCAACAAGATTTATACAGCATCACTATAGATCAAAAAAAATGTTTTATTAACAGGCATATGTTAACAAAGGAAATAATTTTCAGTATCTTCCAAAACATTTCCATTGTGTTCCCTTACTTCACTGTTTAAACAGAAACTTATGTTTGAGATTTGATCACCTCCCAAAAGTAGTCTTTCTTTTAAAATACAGAATCATCTACTTCTCTTAGCTTATGCTTAAGTGACTACTCCTTTAAAAAAACAAACTGAGGTTCATACTGAGGTCTAAGACTACGGCCTCCTTCAAAACCAGCGACACACTCGCAGGCTCCTGTGATCACTACCAATACTAGAGCACTATCCTAAATCCTTAAAAACTGCATTCAAAAATTGAGCTGGATTTGTGCAGATAGCAGATATACAGCAGGAAATAAACCTTTATATATTCAAATTAACTCTTCAACAGACAGCTTCTAAGTCTAGCTTCTTCCACTTTTTTAGTAACTATCCCAATGCACACATGTATATAAACAAATAGCCCACGTAATGCAATACTTGTGCCAGGTGCTATAAGCAAAGGTCTTTAGTCCTGCTCACACCACTCCTGCAAACCCACACAGCTCTCTGGATGACAGCCGCTTTCACACAGCTCCAGCCAGTCAAGTTGACAGAGCTGCCCATCTAACATGTCAGACTAGGGGCAGAGAGCATAGACATGGAACACTATTGAAGACGCGAGTAATACACATCTACGAATATACACACAAACCCAAGGCGAGTTTAAGACAGCTGTGTTTTTACCAAAATAAGCCTAAGCCGGCAAAGACTGATGCAGCTGTCAAGATACTTTAGCAATTCACTATCATAATTAGATTCTACAGCTACAAATAATCTCAATCATACTATGTACCACACTGATCAAAACCCAATACAAGCAGAAAGCTGCTGCTGGTCAACTCTCTTGAAGAGAGATTATTACCTTCAGTTCTTCTGTAGTCTCTTTTATGTGGACAGTGTGCTAACAGGAGTTTGTCACAAGAGCACAGTTCTTCTAAAGATCTAGTAGGATTTAGTTGGAATTTATGCCTACCTAGCCACTTAGTTTTTACTTAAAAAAGGGTGATGGTCAAATTCTTATAAAACCTTCACAAGGAATTTGAATACCTTTACCTAGCACTTCTTACCACCACAAAATCCTACACAATCTCAACAGACATGCTATACACACTAGAAGAAAGCAAAATATATAACAGTAATCAAAACAAATGACCCCATAATACTTAAGCAGGTTCTAGTTATTTTAGTACTTTGTGTCCTTTACCTTTTGCCTAAAAAAAAACAAGAAAGAAAACCACCGCCACCCAAGACGCTTGACAATGACATTTTCGTACAAACCTTGTACAAAAGCCATAGCCAACTTCTTGCATGAAATCTGCCAGAGAACTCTCCATCATGGTTTTGGCTATCCCTCCAGAATCAGGCAGGATCCTGTCCATTAGAATGTCCCGTTTTTCAGGGTATAGAAGTGGTGCAAGCACCACAGGGCAACGCTCCTGGGGAAAATCTAAAGGCAAGAGTAACAGAAAAAAGTGTCAAAAAAAACAGAACACCAGTTGCATGCAAGTGACTATCCAAAATAACTCGACTGCTGTGCTAGAGTTTCCCTGCTGCTGCAGAAATCAAGAGGGCACTCATGCAGCATTCCTCCATCCCACCTCCCAGTTCTCTACTGGCACTTGGATATTCCTAGAGAACAAGAATGTAGGATAGACTAGGTTCATACAGGTTCCCTGCAGCTGCCCGAAGGGCTAGCAGCTGTGCTGGTGGTAAGTTTAGAACTAGATTGTCACTAACAGCAGTCATCCAAAAAAAACACAGAGCAGGAAACAATACAGCAGTAGAGCAAAAGCCTCTCCTCCAAATCAGGAAGTATTCGGAAACAAAGGAGTTGCTATTGAGTTTAAGAAGTCTAGCAAATCTAAACCAGGCACTTGGGCATGGAAGGAGAGAATACTCCCTTCTTCCTTCCAGGGATGCAAAGTTTAAGAGAGACACCATAATGAGAGGATCAGATGTGTGGGTAGGAGTTTGGCTCACAGCGGAAAGCAGCAAAGACACCCTATGGGTGGGCCTTCCTGAGACAGCATCGTCTTTAAGAAGATGCACAATGCCTCCATACCCTTCAGGGCCATTCAGTGAAGAGTTCCCAATTTCCCAAAGCAGAGTGAGGGGAATTGCAGAAGCTAATACACTTATCTTCATTAAAGTAAGTATGAACTAAGAAGTTACACTTAAACAAACAGAACAAATATTTTGCTCTTGTATAAAGGGTGCCTTCCTCTAGGTCCATGCAGAACCAAGGAGTGGGTTGAGTTAGATTCACTTAGCTTCGAGTCCAAATCCTCCTTATTCTGATGGGTTTACAGCAAACACTGTTGTTTCAGAAAGGAAGGGACTACCAGTTCACAGCCTATCGGTAACATCCCCTGCCATCACACAAGGACCATGCTAGCTTCCAGGAAATGAACTAGTTTTATTCAAAGCCACTTCCCTTACTGTGCTAGTGCTTCCTCATAGTTCTGCACCCAGTATAAACAACCCAGTGCTTAAAATCCACCTATTTGAAATGGTAAGGTATGTTCCTTACACTGTAAGGAGTTCCAAGTTTTTCAGCTACAGAGCACTGAGTTGCTTTAGTTAAATCTAGAAATACCATCCCACACAAGCAAGCAAACAGACTTGAGTACCCCCTACCTAATGCTTATTTATCACAACTTTTCAAAAAACCCAAACTTGAGACCACATTACTGCTCTTTGAAAGAAAAACTGTACGTTATGGCCCGATGCCAGAACAGTGGTATTTTTCTGTCAGTTTAGAGTTATGAAAATATGAAAAGCTCCCACCATTTCAGCAGCAGTCTGCACTGACAGTAAGTTATGAAAAACCATTTCAAAGTTTGCATTTAGTCAGGCTTCCGGAACACCGCCACACTTACCTCTACGTAATGTTTTGAGGAAAGCGTCAATCTGTTCCTGTCCTACCCCAAAGGCTCCCTTCTGCCCAAAAAGGAGATGGGAGAGGAGAAGGTGCAGGACCTCTATTGCAATATCTTGGAAGCCACCTTCTTGATTTCCACTGACGTCCGCGTCAATGTAAGAGCGCAAAAGATCGGGGAGTTTCTGTTTGATAAACTGGGCAGCTTTTGAAAACAAAAGAGGCTAGAGTCAAAACCTGAAATTTCTTTTTAATATGAAGACTCTTTTTAGCTAGGTACTATTCTCTTAATCAGAGTTTCTTTACCACAAGCCACAACAGTTCAGATTTAAACAGAAGTCTCATAATCCATACCTCAGAACTCAAATATTAATGAACAACTAAAAGGTAAAATATCACAGTACCTCAATTTGATTCATTATCTAGCAAGTCATTCACGGAAGAGATCTCCAACTTCATATAAGACAAGATCACTGTGCTATTTATTGCCCCTCCCAAAATGGTGTTAGACTTCAACTGCGCTACTGATTGCAAGGGCTTCCATTACTCAGCTCATGCAGGCACACATCTATTCATCTAGAAAGCCCGCTCCTTAAAAAGAAAAAAGGTGTCCCTGCTGCGGTACTTTGGAAGCTTCACTTACCAAAACCTCGTAGATCTGAGCTGAAAGAGTTCAGTAAAGCGAGACCAAAAATCACCTACAAACAAGAACAAGCATCATAGTAAGGGGACATCATCCTTTCTAACAAGCTTAGTAAAAAAACATTAAGATATTTTTGAAATAAATGTTCACCTACCTCTTGAACTTTACTTAATTTGATGACTTTACTCAATTGGGCAAATAAATGGGGTGAAGGCTTTAGACTCTGAAACAGGTAAGAAGAGATAAACGAAGCTGTTATATGATTAGTCTCATTCATGATGTGGCAGGCTATCTGGAGTCCATTTGCAGGTCTGGAATATTAGTAACTATTCTGCTGTAGGTTAACACAAAGCTTATATGGCTAAACAAAGCATCTTTAGAACTATTTTTGGATACATGTAGACTAACAGTTTCTTCCACATATCCCACTCCTTCACTATTAAACCCCCATCGTGGTTTTCATATTGAAAGAAACAGGAACACTGATGATTTATTTTGCTTCTGGCTGCCACAAACAAGCCATAAAGTACTAACATTAGGTTAAGCTTTAAAATTAGTATGCAGTCATTCTGAGTGATTGAATAACTTGCTCAGTTTAACAAAAATCCCCCACCAACTTCTGGGCAAGCTCAATTTTTGAAAACTTTAGTACAACCAATCTTAGCCATAAAAGAAAAAAAAAAACCACAAAACAAAACAGGAAAAACACAAGGGAAAACCAGCTGGTTTCCTACAGACCAATTCACTGCAGTTTCTGGCATGGAGGTCCCCTTCAAGAAGCATACAAACCTTCTGATAGTGCAACGGATTGTCAATGGCGTAGGACAGCGTCGAGATAAAGTTTGGTTTTGTAATCAGCGACGCACACTCCTGGATCAGAAATTGAGTCTGAAAAGAACAAGATAACTTGGAACACTCATATTGTTTTGTAACAGGACAATAAAAGAAAACTTCTACTGTTCACTGTGTGCAGTAAAACTAAACAAAGATAACGTGCTTAAGTCTTGTAAGTGCCCAAATTCTCATTAACTAGTTTCTTCTCATTCAAGTTTTCTTCAGGTTTAGTTTGGTTTTTCTTTTAAGACTGAGAAAGTGATCAAACATTCCCCAACATGTGTGCAATGTTTCATTTTCTGTAAGCATCCTCACACATTGCAATAGACAATCTAAGAACATTTGATTCCTGTTTACAAGCTAAAAAGTTTGTGGCAAAGGATGCCTTGCTTAAGGATGAAAACACTCCTGCAAACAGACATAGCCAGCACCAGAAGTGCCAGTTAGTGGATTTGGACAAAGTTTTAAAAGACAAAGAAAGGCTTTCAAAACAGAGCACTGCGTGTGGCAGAAAGAGCAATTGTACTGAAGCTATCTGTTTTTCCAGACCAAGGGATTGTAAGAGTCAGATATCAACAATTTGTTGCCTTCTGGCTTGAGGACTGGCAAAAGGTGCTTGCAACTGAAAGGCCATATACCAGAAAAGAAGTTTGCTTGAAGCTACTACCTCTAACCTGCCTTTGTGGTTAAAATGGATCAAATCCTATTGCAGATTTGTAACAACCAAAACTAGTAAGCAGATGCCTCAGTGCAAACTTTACCTGATGGAAATCTTTGCCACTGCTTTTACCATCGCCACTGAAATCCACGTGCGAGAATAGACAGCGTAGTAAATGCCTGTCTGCCTCGGGACCGTGCCTATTCACAATCTGGAAAAAAAATCCAAAAAACAACTTGGTAGCAAACAGTGATTACAGAGCAAGATCTGGGTCTAGTACTGTGGATACAGCAGTACTTCTAGTGGTTAAGTCATCTACGGTTTTAACAAAGCTGCTAAGAATGTTCCTTTTTAATCATCCTTTTAACCTAGAAACCAAGTCATTAACGCTATCTGCAAATTAATAGTATAAACTAAGAGATAAAGAAAGAATCCAGACACAAGTCATTGACACAGAAGCCATGCGTTTCATGGGTAGTATTCTTAAAAAGCTAAGTAAAAAGGAGTTTTCAAGTCACCTAGAGGATGATTTCAAGCTTCTCTGCTACCAAAGCAGCCCAGAATCCACACAGTGTCATGGCCTCACTTTTCCCCATTTCTTCCCACAGCTACAGTGCCTAACTCCGCAAGAGTACAGCCCTGGGACAGCGTGCACCTCTGTGCTATGCCTGTGTAGCAGGAATTTATCCCAGAGATAAGCCTCCATAGAGCATCTCCACTGATCTGGCAGGCAGCTTCTACACTGTCTCCTGGTCACAACTGACTTGGCCAGCATTACTTCACAGTCTTTTAAGACAGAAGGGAATACTATACAGGAAGTGTTTCCTACCATCTAAAGGAAAAAGTTCATCTCAAACCTGCTCATTAGCAAGCTTTAAAATCAAATACCACGTGCTGAACCTGAGCAGCTGAGACCTTTTACCAAGTCTTTCCCCTGTCATTAGAGCTCATTCAACTGAATTCTGTACCTCAGTTATAAATAGGTGATCTGCATTTGTTAATTTGCAACACCTATCACTCATTACTAAATCTTAACAGCACTATTAGCATCCCTCATCATTTGCCTTAAGTTTAACTCCTGGCTATAGACCAGCTCATCAGCTTGTTGTCTGAAGTACCTTCAGGTTGTTTCAGTATTTATTCATTTCTTCAAACCTCATTTAACTGGACAGCATTACTTGTTTTTAATAAAATTCACACTGGCAGAAATTTGAAGTCACTTAATCACCAGTAGCTTGCTTCTTTTGTCCAAATAGTAGCAGCTAACATCAAATCCAATCTTCATCTATTGGCAAAATTTTTGCCATTGTTTCCCCCCTTCTAGTTGCAGAACAGACAGAACATGTGCCAGTACAAACCAGCAGCTCTGCCTATGCTCTGCCTGCCTCCACCAAGCCCACTGCTTCACCCCGTCATAAATATCCTTGTTTGCCAGTAGTTTCTTTGTGCAAAAAGACAAACAGCATTGCTTTAGGCTGTGTCCGCTCCGGCTCTGCTGTTTCTGATTATTCTCATCTCAATTCTTCTACCGTTATCTGACACCATGCTTCCCTTCCCCTCATAGCCTGCTTATTCCAGTGGCTGCCAAGTTTTCTTCTGCTGGAAGGGAACATCCGAGTCGGATACAGCTCTGCTTCTTGACAGAAGCTAGAATATACATGCTCATGAGATGTCAGTCCAGAGCAAATAGCCCACTTCAGTTATGGTGACAGCGCTGTCTTTGAAGGCAGCCATCCCCCATAATTAGGTAGCAAGATGCTCGGATTGGTGCAAAAGGCAGCAAAACTGAATTGACAGCAAGTTCTACTAGTTAGCTCAGGCTTCAGAAAACAGGCGGTTCATTTAGGCAATCCCAATTAAATACATAGATTTAGATGTGGTAACAAGTCTGGCATGAAGCTGGATCAAACTCCTAGGGAGCTATCTGGTGCCATGACCGAGACAAATTCATCAAAGCAGATGGATACAGAAGAAAACTGTACATACTAAAGCCATCAACACAACCTCTCTGCATCAGAACTAGATTGCTTTCCTTGCATAAAAGTAACCTCACAGGGGTAATAATTTGAAAATTTAACATATTGGGAGGAGGGGAAGAGAAGATCAGAAGTTCAGTGCAGCATCTTTCAACTTTAACTACATTGACATAAAAGCTTTTCCAGGAAACAGGGAATGAGAATTGCTGGTTTTCCTGTACAGAGAGCTGAAAGAAACTTTTGTATTGGCAGCCTTCACACACCATGTACAAGGCAGTGTTCCCGATCACAAAATAATCTGTAAAGACTGACTTTTTTTTTTTTTTTTTACCATGAGGGTGACCAAGCACTGGCGCAGGCTGCCCAGGGAGGTTGTGGAGTCTCCATCCATGGAGGTACTCAAACGCTGTCTGGACATATTCCTGGGTAACTAGCTCTGGGTGACCCTGTTTGAGCAGGAGGTTGGACCAGATGACCTCCAGAAGTCCCTTCCAACCTCAACCAGTCTGTGATTCAGGCTAAAGTTTGACCCACCCATATTTGGATTTATCATACAGAGACAAGTTGGATTTTGTTTAGGCAAACACAGAGTTAGATCAAAAATAACTCTGCTTTTCTAGTCCAGAATGTTTTGCTTTCCTAGATCAATCTGTCCACACAGCCCTTCCCTCCTCTCCAACCACTAACTCAGGAAAAGGAGACCACAAAAACTCATTTCAGAGGAAGCCATTCTTTAGAATTTGTCTCTCTGACAAATGCATAGAAATTTTTTTTTTAACATACATTCGATTTTTTAAAGCAGTCTTAAAGCATCACCTATGTTAAATGACTACTGAAAGCATGTTTAAGCAGAAATTAGTTCCTCAAGCTTTGCCACTGCTGTGCTTGTGAGTGATATATTTAAATGCAAGTGTCATTTTGGTCAGTTGTGACAAGAACAACTCCAAGTGTGGTTTTCCACATACTCTGTATGCTTAGATATGAGCTTTGTAAAATCGAGCGCATTATGCCAAAAATTTACACCAAGCAGTGGAGTTCGAGCATGCATATGTGATCTCTTCAACTATCTGAGGAAAAATTGTACTAGCAACCACAAAAGTAAAGGAATACCAGGAAGTTTAAAAAAAAAAAAAGACATAGGACCTGGAGATTTTAGGAGTTTAGTCTTGAAATCCTAGACCTGTCTTATAACCAAACATACACAAACCAGCCATTTCCACAGACCGGTTTCCAGTCTCTCAACACAGTGAGTCCAAGAGGCCTGTCGTGAAGAATAAGGAACAATCTGTCCCCGTCCTAGAGATCTATATTCCAACCGAATGGCAGATCAACCATATCTTCTCCCAAATCAAAGAAATGTCTATTATTCTTTATGTAAGGATAGATCTGCAAGTCACACCTCAGGCACACCTTGCTGCAAAAATTGTCTGTTGAAACCAATATTGATCGAAAGGACAGCACGATTTCAGACAAGCCCCCTGCAAGTATTGACCCTGCAAAACCATGGAAACTTTACAAAAGTTACAAGAGATGTATTCCATCTTCATGGCTTACAGATCAGTTTAAGCAGTGAATACTGCAGAAATCACCCCCTCTCACCTCAAGATAAGTAATGAATGCACTTTTAAAGAAGTCAGCTGTTACCAGAAACTCACTGTGCTTAAGCCCACTGGCCTCCTAATCTGTTTCAAATCACTGCAGGACTGCACTAGTGCAAAAAAAAAAATTTAACTGGCCCAGCTGTCTGCTGGGAACTGAACTAAACCAGTTTCTAAAACTGGCTCAGTAACATTCACTTCCTCCTAAGCACTCCTCTGTGGATAATGCTTTTCAGTCCATCCTGCTAGTCAGGGCTATTTTTAAAAGGGTCAATTAAATCAGCATTCTTGCCCAGATCTTAGATATTTGGGTTTCAATCTACAGTTATTCTGCCTGCCTTCTGAAAACCGAGGGCCAAGAAAGTCAGCTTGGCTTCGCCACCAAGCCATACTTCATCAGAAGAGGAGCAAAAAACTTCCATCCAAGGTAAGTGAAAGCATTTAGATACAAGTAACCATGTACTCATGCTATCAGTGCAACAACTCTGAACAGTAAATGTGTATGTTCTCCTCCCTCTCCCAGCCAACAATGTCCTATGGCACGTCCAAAAGATTTAACCTGAAGGAGTTAGGAAAGCTTTGCATACAACACTCCGAGAGCAGCAGTTAATCCAAATATTGAACCACAAAGTTAATACTGGTCTCAGCTCTGAGCTGCTGTATTCCATGACCTGACAGACGAAACCAACAGGAATATCAGAGATGCGAACTGCGATTCTCAATGCCGCAGAAAACGGTATACAGTAATGCACACAAGAGCACTGCAGAGTACAATTCAAACAGGAAGAGAAACTCCAGTTGACACTCCCATTTTTTCTTTCCAAAATTTCTTTTGTAGCACCATTAGTTTACTTACATGCTGTATTTCCTGCTGGCTGGCTCGGTAGTTTTTCTTGGTTAAATTGTCCACCAGGTAGCTGATTTGAGACAAGGCCAGCGAGAGCGAGTCAAGATTCATTGCTGGTTGGGGCGGAAGCAGGCGGCCGAGCCCGGCGCAAAATCACCATTATTCCCCTTTAGTCACCTCAGAGACAGGTTAATTTTTTTTCCCCCAATTAGCCTGTATCTGGTTCTGTGTTACTTTCTTCAGCTCTTCTTTCTCAGTTGTCTTTCTCTATTCTGAAACATGGCACCTGAAAGACAGTATTGCATTAGATTTAAGTTCTGTAGCAAGTTCACAGCTACGTTCTAGGCACTGCTGTTACTTTGTCATGGAACCAGACAATTTAAAATAAACTTTTTAGTTTGTTTTGGTTTTGTTTTTTTAATTTAAAAAAAAAAAATCTCTAAGCTGTTTGTGTGGTGTTAAAAGCAGTTAGTGGTTTCTCTGTATTTTCTACTGCCACCAGAACACTACAGGGTAGAAAGTTAAATTCGAGAAGAATTCAGCATTATGCCTCGGAGCTTTTTCTTTTGTATTTTTGCTCACAAGCTAGCTTGGCAAACAAGAAAAATAAAGTTTAACAAAGAAATTGATAATACAGACATGTTTGATAGCTTAACTTATGTAAACCATTTGACATAACTATGTCCACAAGGAAAAAGAAGTGCTATTAACTTTTCACAACACAAGTTTAGTTGTTTTCACGCTACCCGTCCACATTTATTCATTTCTGCATTTTGCCAGTCTGAAGGAGCTAGCAAGCAGCTCAGTCAGAAGAATGACTACCCTTTCAGCACTGTGAGAAAGAAGAAAATGAAATGCATAATGAATTAGATACCACACAGCAACAACCAGAGGTCAGAATCATTCAAAGCATCAATCACAAGTTTAAACAAAAAAAATGTGCTTTTTAACCGTCTCTGCAATATTTTGCCTCACTACCATCAAAGTAGTATTGCACTCAACCGTACACACCAAAACAAGCAATTGTGAATGAGCAACACACACAAAGAACTGCAATAAACTAACCCTAACATTTGGCTTATACTGAAACAGCTTTCCAGTGAGCTACAACAGCAGAGCTTGCCAGCTTAATAAATTTCTATGACAACACAAAACTTGGCACTTGACATCTCGTCTGTTAAATTACAGATTGCCAATGTGATAAAATTGCATCCCAAAGCAAGTCCTGCATAACCAACAGTCTGAGGAGTCTCAAAGGAAGCCAGCCGTAAGCTGCTCCGAGAAGCAGCACTGTCATTTATCAGAGGTGGAATCAAGTTGGAGAGTCACTTTTTTGAAGCTCTACTTGATCAAAACACAAAGGTCACTAGGCTTCGTGCCAAGAGTCTGAAGATGCCTTTTTCAGAATAAAAACTATTGCTTTACTGTCTTGGCTATATGGCCAAAACCACCAGTACAGGATTTCTGCCTCATCACTGAGATGGATCGCACAGGTCATGTGTGAACTTGGCACGCGTAACACTTAGGGCAAACCAGTTCAGAAAGCAACCCCTGCAGCAGCATGGCTCGACATGCTGGCCATCCTTCTGCAAGAATTAAACAGGAGCAGCACGGAGGCAAGCTGAGAAGGCTGTGCTGGGTAGAACTAGAAAAATCTTTCCCCCTCTTCCTTTGTACAAAGGTTTTCACCCGCTTGCACTTAGAACTACAGCTTATTTAACATCTGCCTACACTTTAAAACATTTTCCCCCACCATACAGGAAAGAATCCACACAGGTGATAACCTCAGCGGCAGCAAGACACCTCTCTAGCAAGTATACATGCAACATCTGGGGGGAAACTTACTCTCCTCTTCGTCGTCCATAGACACCAAAAGCCTCAGGAGCAACAAATCCTGATGAAGGGCATGAAGGTCATTCTGCTCTTTGGGAAAAGTTTATTACATTAAATAAAAACGTGGGTAAACTATTTGTAAGGAAAGTCAAATCATCAACTCACTTCCAGACTTTCATTATGCTGCAGAAAACCCTGCTACTCCTCGAAGCTATATAAGATCTTACACAAAAAAAACTTACATCTCGTGAAAAAGAAATTTTCAAGCGGTAATATTGAAAACATTCTTCAATGACAAGGCAGTTGTGCTATGAAAGAATTTCAGAGCATGTTTAAAACTGCAGCAAGAATAATTACAGAAAACTGCCCATTTTTCTTTTTTTTACATCTGACAAGCTATAATTCATTACCTTTATTCACAGGTTTAAAAGCTCACTGACTGTAGAACAGCTTTGTAGGAAGGGGGATAGGCACAAAAGTTATCAAGATTTCTCAGTAGCACAGTACTTGATGTTTGGTTTTTTTTTTTTTTAAATAACTCTACTCCTCTTTTGGAATAATCCAGAAAGTGTCACTGGGCATGGCAAGTACTCACTTTCCAAGATGTTCTTACTGGCAAGGTGTAACGTATGGGACCAACACAAATCTTCTGAAAAACGTTTGTTAAAAATCAAACCAATAGACCACCATGCCCCAGTACTTACACCTACAAAAGCCACCACAGGCAGCTGGCAAGGGGAATTCAATCCCTATCGGAGCACCAGATTTCAGCTACCAGCCTGAAGAACTCAAGGGCTGGTTGAACTCAGGACTCAGCAACAGGACACAAACCAAAAGTCCAACTTGGTCATTTTTAAGGCAATAACAGAAGTTTCAGAGTTTGCCTTTCAGGCCCCTAGGAAGAAAAACCACATTTCTCTGGGTATTGTTCCTGAGACCAATATAAACAGCACAGCAATCACACCTACTCCACCCAAAAAAATCAAGCTTTTAGGTACTGGAACTCTTGAGTTGGGCTCAGTTGTACATCTGATCCTCCCTGCTGGCACACAACGCCCTGCAGAGCACCGACACTGACCATCCCACCCTCTATTAACATCACGCTTTTCTCCCAAGAAAAGCAGGGACTACCATCTCAACACGCTTTAATCGCATGGAAGCGCAACAAGCTTTGCCACTTTCTAACTGTAAAATCTGGCAGTGCCACTGGAGAACCCAAGCTGGCACCCAAATGGGATTTTCCCTTTCAAGGAAGCAGAACAAGAGCCTGAGCAGGCACTGCGACTCAAGGACACAACACAATAGCTGAAGAAAGCAGCTTCCTATTTATGTTCTAAATATATGGTTTGCACAGTATGTATCCTGATACACAGAAAAAACCTGACAGCTCTCACAAGCACCAGACTAACAGCATTTCAGAGTTTCAAATGGTGCAACCTGACTTACAGTAGTATATAAAAATCAGAGTAATTAAGGGAGCCCTGCCGGGAAAGCAGAATTGCACAGGTACCTCTCTGGTCATTCAATGCAAGGCTAAAATTCAATTTCTACAGCACTGATTAACCAAGCTATGAATGCTATGCAAAGCAGACTTTATTTTTAGATGCATATATTCTTAGTGGGAATGAATCTCCCTACACCGGCCTCAACAATTCGAGAAGTTTTCAGTCCGTGGGGCAAACCTGCCATCTTTACAGGTTCAGACAATTCAGGCCTCAGACAGAAAGAGTTTACCAAAAAACCCTTAAATTTGCTGACAAAATTAGCTACTTTCAATTACAGTTCCTATGATACAGTAATGGATTAAGCTATCAGACACAGGACCCAGGAGCTCTTAAAAGATTACCATTTTATATTGTGCAACACATTAAAAGGTAGAAAATATTTACTGAAATCTGCAGTATAATATAGCCTCAACACTTCATAAGGAAACCAACAGGTCATCAGCAAAACCTTTGGCATCTATTCCTGTAGATTCTTTTCAACAGCAGAGTTCTGCTGGGTTATTAAAACATAAATATGCTAAGATTTTAGGCAAGATTCCAAAAATCACAAAATAGAGAGGGCCAATATGTAACCAGCAGTCGGGTTTGACAAAGTAAACACTCTCTACTAACCTGAAGCAGATCACTAGGAGTAACTAAGCCTTGCTGCTGAAGATGACAAACCTGAAGTCTTCCACAAATTCAGAAAGAGCCTCACAAAGAAAGTAAGTTCAAAATTACTTTAAGCTGAACTTTGGATTCTTTTAGTATTTTGCAGAGGTAAGGAGCTACTCCTACTGGGTTTCAAGAGCTGTAAAGATTTTAGGCCACGTGTACTGCATTTGGAAGATAAAAAGCTCGAGTGACAAAAACAGCAGCATGTTAGCTGATTAGATTCTAAACTCTTGTCAAAAAACATCATACAAAACATGCTAAAAGCGCCACTGCTAAACCTGTTCTTCAGAACACGGTCTCTTACCCTCTTCTGAAACCCGTGCACAAACAGAACACACGGAAGAGCAGCACACCTCTCCGAAGCCCCACATGAGAAGTGCTCCAAGGTGGGGAAGGAGGTTTTGAATCATACTATAGTTAGGTTAGACTTCAGCATGTCTATCATTTCGCAATCTACAGAGAGAAAAACCCTTACAGTGTAAGTCACATTAACAGTAAAATAAGCTACCGATTAATTTGACCGGTTCAAATTTAGGTGTTTACACATAGAAAAGCCACCTGAACATTCCACGTACCGGAAAACTGCACACAATCCAAGGCAACTGGAAGCCACGATGCTGATTAGACACAGTAACTTTAGTTTACAGAGAGTGGCTGAACTAAGCACATATGTTTGTTCCCACACACTAAGGCCAGTCAAGTTTCAGGTTTGGAACCTACCTCAAATATATCAGGCATGCATCAATCATGACATGGCCACTTCAGGCGTTTTCACATCTCAGCTAGGATTGTTTACAAAAAAACCCCAAGAAACTCTCACTTCCCACTTTCCTTTCAGTCAAACACTGCAGGATAAAGTTTCTGTTGGAAGGAAGTGAAGGAAGTTCAGGGATCTGTTCTCAAAGGCTTCGTGCTGTTTTCCCATCCAAAAAGTGTTTTACAAAGTTAAATGCCATTTCAAGAGGCAAAGGAGAACCACAGTATTCCTAATGTTAGGGATGGTTATAGAACAAAAGAGAAATCTGGCTAAAATAGTGATGTCCTCAGCCATGATTCTCACTAATAAGAATTCCCAACACTATTTAGTGATGATCCATCACAGGGTCACAAAACATCACTGCCCACTTTTCCTTAGTTATGTTTGCACAGTTTCTCTTCCACTTACTCAATTGAACACCAACAGTAACCATTTCAGCACCAGTTAAAAATGAACTAAATATCTAGGAGCACTATGCTAGAAGGATAAACAGGATAAGGTATTTCTCTAAAGAGGAGAGACAGGCAGGTAGCAAGCTTGCTGTGAGTTTGGTTTGGAGACACCAGGCCAAGAGGATCAACAGTTAACAGCAAACTCAAAAGCATAAGGGCAGAAAAACCAAAACAATAACAAGCCTAGAAAGGACAAACAAGTCTATTACCAACCAAGTTTGTTTCCTGTTTGTAAGACAGTCACCTCACCCGGACTCATCTTGCCTATAATTTTAGCCGATGCTAACATAGTTACCTTAGAAACAGGAAACAAGTACTTAAGTCGTGTGCACTAAGAATGACTTGTCAGGTGTCATACCTGTTTTGTTACCCACTTAAAAAAAGCAGATGTCACGCTTCTTCCTAACAAGTGGGATTCAGAAACAGTCTAAGCCCATGACATATCAGCAGACTAAGTGTCTCGTTTTGTATTTTTTAGTATTATCTCACTTCTGTTGTAAATACAGTCCAAATTGTTTGCGGTTCATTGAAATTAAACTATGATTGCTCACTAACCTTATTGTATAAAGAGAACATGGTACTACTCCGAGTTAGAGAACTATTGCAAAGCGGCTATTTCTAACAACACAGCATCTGTCAAGACAGCCAACTGTTGCTATTTCTAGTTTTGAAATAAGTAACTCCATTTTACTGGGCAGCGTGTTGCTAACTGGAGGATAGTGTTGAGGATCATTTCTTCCATGTGGTCTGCAGGAAGGTTATGTCACCGGATTATTTACTATCGCTCACTGGTTACAGGTTACTTGTTTTCTTTGGGCAAGTCACAACAACGCCGATCTCCTGAAGAGGCCACCGAGCCAAGCTCGGGGTAGGCCCAGCCCCGGCTGCTGCCCGAGTCTCTCGGAGCTCCACCTGTCACAACCAACGCTACAACTGCGGACAGGGAAGAGAAATGAAAACAGCTCAAAAGCCGAAGGCTTCCGTGCCACCTCCAAACGATCACCGTGCAGCCTGCCGCCGCCGGAGCCTTCCTCCCCGCGCCGAGAGCTGCAGGCGGCAGCCCACGGACCTGAAAACACTCGCGCTTCCCGCCCCGGGCCATGACCGGCCCGCACCGTCCAGGCCGGGCCCAGGCAGAGCCCTTCAAAGTTTGCTCGGCCGCTCCTCCTGTCGATCGGACGGCGGCTGAC
>NW_009207315.1:0-23030 GCF_000690835.1 Fulmarus glacialis | reverse complement strand
CGCGCCGGGACGCCCTGCTCTCAGGGGGTTCCTCCCGTCCCCAGCTCCAGATTGTGCCTTAGGACCCATCGCCAGCACCAAATCTGTTGATCGGTGCTAACAGGAGCCCGACGTTTGAATGCCGATAGTGTCAGTCAGCAGATCTGAAAAAAGCAAGTGAAAGAAAGAGGACCGAGCAAAACCTAGATCTTGTGTGCCAGGAAAAATGGGCAATAAATGAATTAACCTTCACAAGAGGCACAGAAATCCGGGCATCCAAACAAAGACGGAATTGATTGTTGAGTCAGTCTTTCTGCCAGACTAAATAACCGATACAGCTAATGCCCTGAAGACCACCGCCATCCCTTCCACTCGTTGGTGTGTGTCTGAGAGGGGGAGAGGGAAAGGCAGGGCAAGAGCTGGAAAATCATGCACGGAGCCGACAGATCTAACTTGTCTGTCATCCATTTGTACCTGGTTTGTTTGTGTGTTAGCCTTCAGCTCTGGGTTCACTAATTAGGTCTTTTTTTTTTCTTTTTTTTTTTTTTTAATTTTGTTTAACACTTCTGGGAGATATCTTGCATCTGTTTCTTAAGTTGAACGTTTTGTGGTGAGCTAATCCTCTGACTGCGTGTAACATGCAGACTCAGCAGCTCGGCTTGTCTTCTTCTCATGCTTTCCTGAAATGTCAGACAGCAGCATTCATATCTATGCAATGACAGGGCAGCAATCAGCCTGAAAAGAGAGTTTCGGTATTGATGCAGTTCTAGTTCCTTTTCAGCTGACTGGAAAAAACCTGACTTTTTTTTTTTGGTCAGTTTTAATAGTGAATTATACCATTTTTCTATATGTGCATGTGAATTGTGCCACCCTGACAGTAGCAAAGTATGGAAATTAATGCAGAAACCCAGCTTGACCACTACGCTTCAACAATGCAAAACTGGTTGGTTAAGCTGGATTTACACTACTTCATATTGCTGAATAAAATAAAGACAGGTTTGGTAAAAACAAATAAGCAGAGAATCATTCAAAAGTTGTAGCCAGGACACGTTTTCCTTTATTATCTTATTAATTATTTGCATATTTCCCTGCTCTCAGAAATGCATCCTAAGCCATGTATTGTGATGGCAATGGGAATTTTCATTACTGTGTGCATTGCTGAAGAGTTCATATAATTTTGTTTAGACTTAAGAGAAAAGAGACTTGAAAAGAAAGAAGTGCCAGAGTCACGAGATTATGAAAAATATATTTATAGCAGTTATATTTGACTGGCATAAACTCTGTCTAATTGATCTATACTTGGAGGGAGCACTCCTCTTTTCTAGCATGATTGACATAATAAAAGCTATGAAGATAGAAATGAGACTTGATCTAATACAGAGTTGTGGGTTTGAGTGGCCTCTTAAAGTTCAATATATCTTGAACAGTATACAATAAGTCATATTCAAGCTAGTATAATTTCTTGATTGTAATGAGATCTGTGATCTCTACCGTCAGACATAATATCCACGGGTTATGGCCTCTCCAGGACAGAATAGAGGAGAGGAGAGGGACCTGAGTATATACATGTGAGAGGGACCTGAGTATATACATGTGAGGAACACGATGAAAATAAGACCAGACTGCAGGCTCATAAGCAAAAAAATCAAATTACTAAGAATCCAAGAGCTTTAATGGTTTCTTTAGTCTTGAGCGCTGGTGCTAGAGAAAATAGAGAAAACATGCATTGACTGAGAATTCATTTTGCAGATGTGTGAACTCTTTTCTGCAAAATGCTGTTTGATCAGTTTTGACCACACCTTTCCTGTCTTCTAAAAAAAGCTAAAAATATAAACGAGGACTTGCGGTTAGAAACTGACAACACTTATTTGGTTGCATGGTTACAGGCTGTAAGCATATAATATCTCTTAGGGTAAATGGATTTATGTTATTTTCAGCTCCAAATGTTTTGTGCAGTTGTTTCTAGGTATTATCCCAGAAGCTGTTGTGTCAATCAACAGAGACTTAAACAACAATCAGTGTTTTGACGAACTATTGCTGAGTTTGGTCTAAAGGGAAAAGGAGCTACTGAAATAATAACAAGTTAAATTCTATATGCTGAAAATGAGAATATCACTGTAATTTCATTGGGGGATTAATGGGATTTGGCTCTGCATTTTTGAGGGGCAAAAGGGGATGGAAGATGTCTTACAATAGCAATCGCAGAACATAAACTGTGCAGAACTGTCCCTGAATATTGTAAGCATCTTGGAGCTCGTTTACAGGGAAGAGTTACCACATCTTTAGAGCATACCTGCACTTTAGGCTAACCTGGTTTGGATGTGCTTAGCATTGCAGTATGCGTGACACAACTGCTTCCACTTACAAGCATTTCACAACCTGAAAATAAAGTAAGTACCTTCAAAAAAATGGGCACAAAGAAAAATGACAGAAGTGGAAGCTTGGCTCTTGAAATGCAGTGTAGGCTTAGATCGCTCTACTAAAGTGTGCAATCTTTAAAACAGAATAAAATAAAATAAAATAAGTAAAATAGGAATAGACCTGAATGACCTGAATAGGGTCCTCAAATTATGGAGGAACCTAAGTTTTCTGGCAAAAGTCCCTTGCAGGCAGTTTGGTGGTTAAGACAATATCCTGTGAGGGGGAAAAGGCTACTCAGCCTCAGCTCCCTGCTGCGTATATTGCAGGAGTAAAAAGTAATGTAAAATTCAGAAAGTTTCCTGGAAACAGATGATATAGTAATCCTTCAAACAACGTGCTTGTTGATTTAGAAACAAATGGGGCAGGAGCTGAAATGAAAGTGAGGCAACAGGACAAAATGTCACAGACACTGTTGTGGAAATCCTAATAGCATTCACAGATTGTTCTTGCCCCCATTGCAAGCACTGATAACTTTGTTGGTTGTTCTCAGAAGGCTGAGTAGAAGCGATCCGGGTGTGTAAGTATTGAGCCTGTCTAGCAGAACTTTACTTCTACACTGGCTTTGATTTATGGGGGTTTGGGCTGCACAAAGCCTCACTAGATCCTCAAAATTTGCTTGCTAGCAGGGAAAATGCTGACTTGTTACCTAGTTGTCATGACATCTTCAACCGTACAGCTACTAGACTTGGGATGAAGGCATCTATTCAACCTGCTTGTAGAGAGACAGTAATAACATAGCACTCTGCTAGAACTATCCTCTCATCCTTACTAAGGAAAAGCATAGTAAATGGAGGATAAAGACATCTCTCAGACCATCCAAAAAGGGTATTTTTGCAGCAGGGCGTTATACCATGCAAACCAGCATAACACTCATTGACTGAAATGTGAATAGGCTGATTTATACAGGAGGTGTCATTTGAAAAGGAAAATCTTCTTGCAGGAGTTTGTACTGCTCCTAAAACTCTTGGAAAAAAAAATGCAAGCAGACCAGTGGAAAAAAAAAAAAAACCACAACATTTTAAGATTATTAATTTTACAAAGTATCAATATACATACTGCTAAAATGAGTTGTAAAAGATGGGCTAATGACAAAATGATATATTAGATGATGGAATTAAAACCAGGTGCTTTCTACATTAAGGGCACTTGATATTTCATCATCATCTATACATTTATCAGCATTGTGACTGAGATGGCATGTAATTTGCTCCTGAAAGTATTCTCCTGCAGTCCTTGGGTCTTCAGAAGCCATTAAAGCAAATTAGCAACAAAAGTCTAGAGATCAAAGATAGGCTGCCAAATAGCTGGGCATGGATTTTCAGACCCATAGGTACAGTAATACCAGATAAAAATCTTAATGTGTCCCTGCAGTTGTAGGCCATGGCAAGCATCAGGTCTGGCAATGATTATATTGTAATTGCATTTTTTTTTCCTGAAAAATCTATGCCTTTAATAGACATTACACATTAAAGTTCAGTAAAATTATATATTTTCTTAAAAAAAAAGAAGTGTCAAAAGAGTTTTTTGGGTTTTTAAAAAATTTTTTTAAAGGCAATCCAGCTATTACTGATACTCAGCAGAAAATGAACGTAGTTAGGAAGGCTTGTCTACTGAATCTCGCTCTAGTATATGTAAGCGTGCAGGCTTCATGTCTGTAGAATCTGCAGTATTAAAGACAGGAAAAACATTTGGCAGACAGGAGTTATCTGAAAGGGAGGTTACAGACTGCATAATGCTGGTAAAGTAAGATCACACAGTTTATGTCCGCACCATACGGCCTATGTATAAACACAATAGTTCAATACTTGTCTCATTCTTACCCAACATTCTCTTCCTCTTATTCTCATCTTCACTTCCTTATTTATTTTTGCTGTTAAGATCAACAACATTGTCTATGGACTAGACAGGCGTGAGCACCAGAGTTCCATATAAAGTTGTAATTCCCATTACTCACTTTTTTTTTCCCAGTTGTCAGCATCTTGAACTATTCAGAAGTGTCTACAACCCTTAAACATGTGAACATAAATTCCTCAAGCCCAATTAGTAGCTGATTTCATTGGAACTATGCTAAAAGGGAATCTGACCACTCATGCCTAAAGAATGAGTCCAGAGGAACAGAGAAATATTGTGATAGGTTATCACTGGACTGGGTTGACAGTGAGTGATTGGATGTTAAATGGTCAACTGTGAAGGCTAACAAAACCATTCTCCAACTGAAACTGTAACCACAGTGGGAAGATGGACAGTGGTTCGACCATGTTGAATGTTTGTTTTAATTACTTCTAGCTTGGCTGATGATACCTGCCAATGGAATAGTGAAATCATGTTGCTGCTGCAGTTGCCATCCTCTTCCCTTTCCATGCCTAAGAACAGGCGATTATATTTACTAGCTCCACCCTCTCTTATATTAGCTAGTTAAGATACGCAAGCAGAAACCGTTTCCTATTATCTTTGTGTAATCCTATGGACCTCAACTGGCACTATTAACGCTGATGAGAGAGGCAATATTGGAAGTACCAGAAAGATGGAAACCTGCGCCTTTAAACCTATACATGCATACTTGTTTTCATATTTGCATATACATTCTGGCATCTATGAGGAGAGATATCAGGCTGACAGATGAAAAAGTATGTAGCAACATCAAATCATTAAGGGTTGAGCATGAGCCAGCAGTGTGCCCTGGCTGCAAGGAAGGCCGACAGCATCCTGGGTTGTGCTAACAGGAGTGTAGGCAGTAGACCGATGGAACTGATTATCCCCCTTTACTCATGAGACCACATCTAGATATTGCATCTAGTTTTGGGCCTCCCAATACAGGAAAGACATCAGTGAATTGAGCAAGCGTAGCAGAGGGCCACCAAGTTTGTTGGGGTTGGAGCACCTGTTGTGTGAAGAGGGACTGAGGGACCAAGGCGGATTCAGCCTGGAGAAGAGAAGGTTTCAGGGAGACCTAATAGTTGCCCTCCACCCCCACAGTGCCCAGGACCTACAAGATATCATGAAGAGAAAGCCAGGTTCTTCGTGGTGGTGCATGGTGGGTGGACAAGAAACAGTGGGGATAAATTGAAACAAGATAAATATTTTTTTCACTATGAGGGCAGTCAAGCAGTGGCTGCTCTGAATAGTTTTTCACTGTGAGGACAGTGAAGCAGTGGTTGCCCAGAGGTTGTGCAGTCTCCATCCTTAGAGGCTGACTAACCTAGTCTGATCTCAAAGCTGAATCTGCTTTGAGTGAGAGTTTGGACTATAGACTTCCTGAGATCCCTTCCAAATGGAATTATTCTGTGATTTTGTGATTCTATGATTCTACGTGGATGAACATATTTACTGTCTTGAACTTTAAATTCTGCCGTGTTTAAGCAAAAGAAAAATGGAAGACTATTCTGCTATTGTTTGTGCTAAGACTGTGATTGTGAAGCTAAGATGTCAAGATACGAAATGAAAAAAAAATGCATTTCAATTAAATTTAATTTTGGAAAACCTCTTCTTACAAACCAGATCTCAATTACTTGAGAATTTCTTGAGAGTACAGCAGATGTGATATGGCAGACTTACTGCATGTACATAGAAGACTTTATATCAGACCAGACTTATTACATAAGCACGCACAGAGAACTTTACATATTACATATGATGTGTTGAATTTCCTGATATTTGTTGTTGTTTGGGAACCATGTAAAACTAGAGAGCCAAAGGCTGGTATCCTGTAGAATGGCTTTGCCTTGCCTAGTTTTTCTCCTTGAGGAATGAAAAAATGTTCACATGCCATGTTTTGCCTCACTCAAAGTACACTAAATGATGTTCAAGTTCTAGATCTTTAATATTTTATAAGTGTTTCTTATACTTCAAAATAGAACTGTGTAGATAAACAATAGGATAATATAAATAAGGGTCACATAATAGAGGGAAAGCAGCAAAGTTACTGTTCTCTTTACCAGACATGAACATTTGAGGTTTGGGTTTTTTTTAATTTCACTGGAGTTGCTCTGGAATTCCCTGTTCATAACAGCAGAATTAGACCCATTTGTACATGTAATTTTTGAATAAAGCAAGGTGCAGTGAAAAGTGCTATTCTGGAATCGAGGAATGCACAGAAGATGTTCAATTTTGATTCATTTTCATTTGCTCAAAGTAAAATCTCTCTTCTATGGCAACGGGGGAAACTGATTCAAATACCATTTATATCAGATCCTTCCAAACAAGTGAAAATATAAGAACTCTTTTTCTTAACAGCAGTGAATGAGTTGGATCAGATGAGAGAAAACCTGGTTCTTCCCAGGCAACATTTTGCACTCTGAAATGATAGGGTGATGGAGTCTAGTGTTTTCCAAGGACAAACACAAGCTTTAGCACTGCCCATAATTTAGCTAGTGATTTCAGAATAGCAGTAGTGTGTTTAACGGTGGTATAATTCATAGCAGTTATTGAAGTAAAGTCTCCTGATCAAAACACGTCCCTGGAAGCGTTTAGCCCCATTACAGAGTTTGGTATGTTATCTCATGCAGGTTAACGAGCACTTTTTCACTTTCTGGAATCCTGATGTGCCTGGGTATCCTAGGTTTGTCTGGACTGTGAAAGACCTGGACATGAAATGAGGATGGTAGATGCAGTTTGTACACTTCCTTCATGGTTCCCAGCTTCCAGAGGTACCCGAGAACCATTCTGACTGTCGTATGTGACTAATTACAGGTCACTCTGGTGACAGAATACGTAAGGTGTACAAGCGTTCTGGATGCACCCATTTTCTCAGAAAAAAATCTAGGCTTACCAACTTGTACTTATAGATTTTTTCTCGAAGGAAATTTCTCTCTGATCAAACATCTATATTCATGTGCTACTTGCACCACTAAACAAGTAAGAGTGACACTAAGTGCTTGAGATTGTACAATGTGGCAGAGGGAGTTGGCTCAGATCTCTTGGGCCCCAGTCTATTTTGAATTTAGGTGTGAAGACGTTGGACTCACAGGTTGTGAATTCTCTTATTCTATAATATATATTCTATAATATAAACACTTGTGCCCCACTGAAAACAACCATCTTTAACTAAATCTCTTGTTTTAATAGAAAAGGCTTTCATTCCTTTTTTTTTTTTTTAAATACATAGACTGACTCTGCAATAGAAATTTCCCTGCTGATCAAACCATATTCTATTTTAGACAAGGGGTAACTTGTTGTGCTAATCATTCATGTACTCTCATTTGTGATAGCCCTATCATCAAAACATTGCTTGCAATTTATTTTAGCTCTGGGTGAGAATCATATTTATTTATGGTTAGTATTACAATAGTACGTGCACTCCAAACAGAATTGGTGTCTCATTCTATGTAGGTACAAACACATGGAAAAAGTTGTTCTGCCTGTGAAGAGTTATCATAATTAACTAGATGTCTGGTTATTAGAGACACACGATATCTATATTTCAACTAAGACAGGGCTTTAAATTCATTAGCTGACATTCCTCAGATGTGGCTCTACATAGGGGACTTTGGGTTCATACATACTAACCTCTGTTCAGTTTCAAAACTCACTGAAAAAACCCTCTTTTCATCTCACACACTCTTAAAGCTATATGTAAAAGAATGCAACAAATCAGAAGTGCTATTGTTCCTTGTGTATTAACTGAGTCCTCTCCTATGATGTGAAGGACCTATCTCTTCACTGGAGCCCCAGTAATACTCAAAGTGTCCTCAGGAGCTTTGAATTAACTAGTGGGGGTCCTCCTACTTAGTCTTGTAATTTACCCATTGTAGTATTGAGTTGTTGATTTCCTCTTTCAGCTGTCCTCATGTCAGGGGCAGATGACCTGACAACTATTCCTGTCCATTTTACTTTCATCAGGGAAATAGCAGATAGTATTGATAGCATGTTGACCACTTCTATTCTGCCTTGAATATGTAGATCCTCCTCCTCCCAAATGTTTGGCCTGCTGAGATTAAGTAAACCCCAGTTTGTAGTTGCTTCTTCTTCTTCTCATTACAGCTGATCCATAACACCTTGTATTCTGTTGTCCTATAAATTGCCACAGAATGAGTTTTCTTCTATTTGCCTCATCAGGTATTTGCTCCTATTCTTTTAAAACCTATCACAGAAGCACAGAGCTCAGAATAATCTAATTACATTATCAAGAGGCCCATGCTGAGCTCCATGCTACTCTACTGAGGTGACTACTGGCATCTAAGCTCGGTAGTAGGTTAATGCTGGCTTAAACATACATTTTTACAGTGCAGTAGAAGTGCTCTGCCAATATATGTCATGTCATTCAATATCCAAAATACCTGATGTGACCTTTCTTTTCTTTCCCAATTTGAAGAATGCCTGCAACCCAAACCGAAATAAACTGTAATACAATTACATTTGTTACAACAGTTCATGGCTTCTGTCTTAGAAATGAATAAAATAATTATGGAGAACTATGCAAAAGAATTTCACCATGTCCTTTTAAATATGCTTTCCGTGCAAAATAAGTTCAAAGTTACAATTTCATGTGCAAACTGGTTGATTAGATTAACCACTCATGCAAACAACTGTTTGGACAAAATAAAACTTGCAATTTAGAGGGTTTTTTGTGTATATGCAGTTTTTCACAACAGGAGAGCTATTGTTGTCTTGATTTTGTTACTGAAAACTTCCCTTGAAATTCAAATTAAAGATAATGTGTAACAGAATCATATTGTGTTTAAAGACTACTGAAAGTAGGAGAAATTATTCGAATGATCCTGGAGATTACTTTGAGGGGGGGGGGGGGGGCTTTGTTTTTGTGGAATTATACACATTGCAGATGAACTCCCAATGTGACAGCGAAGCTAAAAGCACTGGTGTAGCTCTTAACTGTAGAAACAAAACCTGTGAGCATGGAGGCTCTATCACCTCTGTGCTTTTGAAAGCAACCTCTCCTGGAATAGCGTGCCCATTTCATGTGTCCAGAGCTCCAGAGAAGTATTGAAAATTGAGAATGTGTGAAAGGAAGAGTTGTTGGGAGTAAGAGAAATGTGGTAACAAAGCAGACTTCAGCAGACACATTGTCTGCATTTGAAGTAAATCACATTCAATCCTGAATTAAAGAACATGGGAGGTATTGTTTGTTTGTTTGTTTTGTTGGTTTTTTTTTTTTTTTTTTTTCCCAGAAAAGATAATTGGATATCAGAATCAGTTACCAAGGTGGATTCTTCATCAGAAATGCTTAAATAGATCATAGCTTTTTTGGGGAGTTGTTTGTTTTTTTGTTTTGTTTTTGTTTTTGTTTTTGTTTTTTAAACACATGCTGTAGTTCAAACAGGAACAATTTGGGAAAAGTCCTGTAGCCTAGTGGAGTTCAGAAATATCAGTCATACACTTAGCTGACTGATGTGCT
This sequence comes from Fulmarus glacialis, assembly GCF_000690835.1. Classification (NCBI taxonomy): domain Eukaryota; kingdom Metazoa; phylum Chordata; class Aves; order Procellariiformes; family Procellariidae; genus Fulmarus; species Fulmarus glacialis. Next base: position 13,279 of record NW_009207315.1, on the reverse strand, counting down.
ATTGCTAGTCTGCATACCTTCTAATTATAGTGAGGAGAAATGTGGGGGCAGAGAAGGATGTTAATCCCATTCCTAACTCTATCTCAGCTCACAGGGGTGATGAAACTAAAGAATAAGTGAGAAGAGACATCAGACACTAATTACTATTACTATAAAAGCAATGGCAAGTATAAATATTTCATCATGGGTCTGAGTGACATTGGATGTTTTTTCTTAGAAGTGTAATTCTTGAAAATCAATGACTGGGATTTTCAACTTTTCTTAAAACAGAGAGAAAAAAGTCTTTCTAACCTTCTCCTTTCAAAGAGAAGCTTGAAAACAAGGCACAGTTTCACCCTGAAGGCTCAGAAAGTTAGAGATAAAAGCATGCAAATATATAATTAAAAAATAAAACATCATGATTTTTGGAGAGAGAAGTGATTCATAAATTTTTCATGTTTGGGGTTGGCAGTACTGTCACTAATGCACTCTAGGCACTACGTCCTGCGCTTCACCTTTGGAGAACGTGGAAAAGAGCAGATGCGACCCAGTTCAGATCACGTGAGAAGGACATTGCTGTGGCTCAACGAAGTAGTGTTTAATCCTGAAATCACTTAAGATTTCTGTTTTCTTTGTAAGGCCTGTGAAAGGCATTCAACTGCCAACTACAGAAAAAGGCAAGAGGTTCTAAACCTCTTGAGGCTATGAGTAGCCGATAACAGCAGGAGGCAAAAGACAGATGCTAACAGAAGTGATAGATTCCTTCAAGCATTGCCTGCTTCCTTCCACCACCTCCTGCCCTTCTTAATACTGTTGATTTCACCTAGGGATTGCAAAAAACTTACATGCAACATTCATTAAGTCTGACTGGGTCCAAAATTTTTCATTGCCTGTTTGCTTCTTGTGCTTCAACCTGGACTCACAAACTAATGCAATGGTTTCCTAAGGATATTTAGTAATTTAGCAAGAAGCCAATCGTTAGGAATGTGGGCTCCTCAGATAAGTTGGGGACCTAAAGGGTCTATGTGTGCTTAATTAATAATCAGGATGAACTAATGATGAGACCTGAACCACAAGTACCTTATTCGGTCCTTTGCTATTGTTGTCAGAGAAAATATTCCTTATCTTAATTCATTCAGGTGACAACGCACTGAATTTTGTTGCTGTATGACTCTTAATAATAAACTCAGATGATGATGTTTCTTTTTTTCTTTCTATTTATTATCTTTGGATACTAAATAAGACATTTTAAAATTTAAAAAGACATTTCAAATAAATTTTTTTAGGAAGGTATACAGATTTAATTTAATTTTAGTTTTCTGAGTTGTTAATTTGCAAATGGTTTTCTGAATGTTTTGGAGTTATTCACATGCTTGGTTTTGGAGTAGACTTTTTTTTGGATTCTCGTCTGTGGTGGGTAAGCTCTATCTTGGTGTATTCAGTTAGCTGCTCAGAGCTAACAAAGTCTGAGCAATTTAAAGATTTATTTTGAACCATTATTTATATAAATACTTTTATTATAAAAATAATCATTATTTAGTAATTGCAAACTAGTTTATACTCCAACTGCAAATGTGTGATCCCTAAAAAGAAGACCGGTTGGCAGATAGGTGATAACTTGGGACCTGCAAATTGACAATATAAACATGATAAATAGTCAAAGTGAGTTAATCAACTTCTGTGTAAGGTACAGTGCAATATTTAAAAAATATGTTAAATCACAAAGTAGCTCCTTAGTGAAAACCTTGTGAAACAGCTGGGAGGAGAGAAGTAGTGGACTTACACAGAGTAGTAATTATATGATATTCCAGCTTGCTCAAAGGTCAGGTCCCTGGCCTCATGTCCAGTCACACTAAGGTTCTCAAGCAGTGCAAGGCAATGAGGAATCTGCTCTTAGTACAATCAAACCCCTGTTATTAGAGACTCCTAATCCCTCCGCCTTACAGCCACACAATGTTAAATCAGGAATAGACAGCTTTTAAAGCACTCATCCCCATGATTCTGCCTAAAAGAACTATTTTAATTGGAGATTTGTGTCGTGAGGAAAGCTGAGCCACAGCCTTATGGAGTCATCTCATTCTGCACTGGCAGAGTGGTCCTCCTGGATCTGCTGTAGCCAAAAGCCTATAGAGCCTTGGGCAACCTGAATTATTCCAGAGATGTTAACCCCAAGGTGGTCCCAGATTAAGAAAGGCCAAAAAGGAGATTTAAGAGTCCATTCCTGTGTAAACCACAATCACAGATAGCTCAAAGTTCTTCAGCAATGTGCAAAAATCCAAGTTGTGTCCCCTGGGAACATCCAAACTTGGACAGTTCTTCCATGTGAAGGCAAGATGCCAGAGGAGAGGTTTGGAGAAATCAGTGTACTTTCTGTTAACACAAGGAGTGTTAAAAAGTGTCAGTTCTGCCAGTGTCTGGTTCTGCCTGGAAAAGATGCCACTGACCCTCCTACTCCTAATCGCTGGTTCTCCCACCTTTTCATAGTTGCAGCCACAGTTAACCAGCATACTCTGCCTCTTCCTTCTCAGCAGCAGCTGCAGACCTGGCTTTCTAGGACTTGAAAAGCCATTTGCTGTCCCTGGCTCTACTACCATAGACAACTTACTCCTTTACCTGTATCTATAACTTGCCCTGACTGTAGTGCCATTGAATGTCCAGTCTGGACTCTTCTAATTCTCTAAGTATTTCTAAGCCAGTTGAGAATGCAGTCAGCATCCCCCCAGTATGCCTTACTTTATTGCTGTTGATTTCCAGCCTTTGCCTGCTGAGGTTCTTAATTTTATGAAAGCAGAAATTGAATGCTTTTGGTACTAATTGACCTTGATATCATCTAGACTAATGTCGCTTCATGCCTCCATTTCTATGGTTTTCTCCACATAGTTGAAATTAAAGGTCTGTGCTTATTACTGCTGTCAAACAAAGATCGCTCCTTCCTCTATGCATGTTGTAAAGGTTAGTCTAATGACTTCACAGGAGAGAGAGAATTTAGGTAGCTGTGTGGAAAGAATTGGTTCAGAGTGAGAAATCATAGTATGTTGGAGACAAAAAGGATTCCTCATATTCTATCCTGCATAGAATCCTTGTTTTAAGATATCTCCCAAGGCAGGACCTCACTTCATCACACATATTGTTCCCAGAAATATATGATTGACTTACCTATATAATTATGCTCTGACTGCAAGAAACGTGTTAAAAGACTATGAGAAATGCCCTTGTTTAACTTTGTATATTAACATGAAATACAGCACAAAGGCAGCTTTTTTCTATGTAGAAGGCACTTGAGCTTCTATCCAGAAATGTCAGCGTTTGGTTTTGAAATATGTATTTGTTTCCTGTATTGCTGTCACAAGTGCTGGGTTTGGAATTCATACTGGCAGAATTGTTTGTAAATGTGTGTATGTGCAAATGGAGATATTCATATGCTTCTGTGTAGTGGTGGAATTATAAACCTTGATACAAAGGAGGCTAACGGATTTCAGTGTACCTAAGTAATTATTGGAATATTTAATTCAGAATTTAAAATTTCCAATACTAGCCTATTTTTTAAAATTAAGTCCTTCGTGCCATTATTGATCAGTCAACTATATGGAGCTAAAGTGTTAAAGAAGCAACAAGACTTTACAAATGGGAGAATGATGCTGTTTATAGTTTTGAGGTGACTAATTTCAGGTCCTTAAATAGACCTGTTTTTTTGAGAGTAGATCTTCATCACTTTATGGAAAACCAACATCTGTAAAACTTCTCAGTGTGGATATCAAAACACTTATTCTAATCTGCTTGATTAGAATAAGTGCCCATAAAGTTATTGCACATAAGACTGTAATAACAATCTTGTTCATGTATCATTGTACGTTGTAGTAAAAACAAACATTTCTAAAGCTTGTTATTTACATTCTGCTTTTTAACAGTCCTTTTACCTGATTTTTTTGTAAAATTTTATATTGATTCTCATCTATCAACTGGATTTAAATCACTTTGTTCTTATACCTTTGTTAGAAAGTATACCAACATTCACAGAGAGGTAAAGGTGTATCTAGACTGAAATATTTGCAGAACACTTGAGGGGATTAATTATCCCACCATATTGAACTCAGTTGACTGAGGTGAAGTAAATGGAAAACTTCTACATCTGGAATGTTTAAAGAAGCAGAAATTTAAACTCCTGGGTTTATTTGCGTTTGACCCATGCTTAGAATTTGCCACTGTAATTGAACATGTGATAGCCATGAATTGTACTGACTGACTTCTGTGCATTGGTGCTATAATAAGCACCGTTCTGTTTCATGGCCAAATTCTCTTCGTCAACAGAACTTTTTAAAAGTTATAATAACTTTCATGTTGGAAAAATTTTAGTAAGATGCTGGTTATAGACAGCTTCATGTTTCCTGGCAAGTAAGTAAAGCAGGTTGAAATATTTTTACACAAAAAATTTTCCTCTTGGAAAATGTGGTTTTGCTGAAATAAGAACTTTCTGTGGGAAAACGTCAATTTCAATGCATATTTTTTATTTTACTGGTGGGGTAATCAAAATAAAGCCCCCCACATTTCAAGTGACAGTTTGAAACAAAGATACTTTTCATTTCCAAATATTTATTTGCATTAAAAAACAAAACAAAACAAAACAAACCAGATCAAGTTATGCAGGAACTCTTGTTCCAATCACAGATGTGGTAATTTTTCACTTTGACAATTTTATTTTGAAACTTCTCATAGTTTTTTGTCCTACTTTTTTGATACTCCAATTTTTCATTCTGCTTTGAAGTAGAAACTAATTTCCCATGGAACAAATTTTTTTTTCCCAACTGGGTCTACAAGAGACCAATCAGTGAAGAATTTCAATAGGAATACGGGAGAAATACTTTATGAATACATGTATATCAGTTACAGTTACCTGTTTGATCTCCCAAGCTGTTTTCAAACAGCTCAGGAGAAAAGGATGTCATTATCAGATGTAGAGTTCCTCAGAGTACCTTTATAAGCAACATTACACATGTGAAGCTGTTTTAGATTTTCCTTTGACTAGGTTATACACACAAGTACTTCAGAAACCATCTTTTTTTGAATCACCTTCCTCAGACCTGTCACTAAAGTCCATGAGAACTGGGGACAATTTTTCCATGTGAGAAGAATGTAAAGACCTCACCAACATTTTATGTTCCCAAAAGGACATCATCCTGCATGATCAGTGCCCTTCTGTCTAATTGCTTTTTCTTATCTATCTCATGAAATTATATGTGTTAGTATGTGTAGTCAAGGATCTAACAATCTGAATATCATATCTGAGGAATATGATTCTTTGATTTCCCACTCCACTCAGTAAACAGCCTCTTTTGTTCACCACAAGACCTCCACAACCGTCCTCTCTGTCATCTTCTATGAACAATGATCTACTCAACAAATACTATGTAAACCACACCTGAAGAACATCGCAGACGACTGGTTAAATTATTAGTATAACTAGAGATGATCAAATGTTCTGTAAGAAATAAAGTATTCTCTAAACATAGCTTTTACTTCACCTGATTGCTCCTATCTAGACTTCACTGTCTGGCTCCCAGAAATACAGGATTATTTTTCAATTGAGTTTTAGTTTCTGATGTTTTGAGAGTCTAGATATGCTGAAAAACATATGTCTGAAAATAATACATCCATCTCACATATTTTGGAAAGATTAGCTAGAAAACTTAGGAATTCCCCTTGTTATGTTATTGTTTATGATTTGTGGTGGTAGCACATCAGCACCATTGTGTCTAGGAAATAATGTCTAACAAATATCTCTTCCAGCACAGAAGTGACGCTAGGAACAGTATCAGTAAGCCTGGAATATACCCAGTGAGGTGAGTACTGGATGTTATTGAAGAAGAAAATAAATCTGTCTTTGTTTCTGCATGCTATATAGTTAAAAAGAAGTATAACGCTATAAACAGCTTATTTCAGAACAAGAATTTTCATTGCAGAAGATATGTGGTATTTTCCTCATTCTTTCCTGATTCATTCTGAGGGTAGACTTTACAGTATCATCTAAAAAGACTGCTATTAGGCATAAATAACAAGGAATTGCTTCCTTAATCATATCATAAAAGTCAACAGTTTGATTAGCCAACATGTGTTTAACAGAATGAATCAGAGAGCAAGATGGTTCCTTACAGATAGAATCTGCTCTTAAGAAAGGACATTGGGCACAGCTTGTGGGACTAAGATTAAATGCGTTATACACACATACATGCACCTTAGATATATCTCAAGATTCAGGATGTAATCACTGGAAAACAGCCAGCTTTCCCAAAGTGTTATAAGGTGGAAGTAGATAAACCCAGTTTCCTGATAGGCAAGGGAAGAAAGCCTCAGATAAGCGTCACAGTTTACAGCACTGTGGCTATCAGTGTATGGCTGGGCAATAATTAGTGTAGCTGCCTCTCAGTGATAGCATTTATACCTGGACCCAACCCTCCACAGAGTTCATAGATGTTTTGTTTCAGTCCCATCACAGTTGACGACAGTCATGTGTTTCAATTCGTTGTCTCAGACTGGGATGGTCAAAAGACGGCTTGAGCAGAGATCTTTAAGAAACACGGGATCTGCAGGAAACGAGATACACAATGCACTTCTTTCTGAGACCTTACTACTAAACGGTATATCTGCTATGATTCTGTGAGGATTTTTACGTTACTGCTGGCCTACAAAAAGTGCTCAGCCTCTTAAACCATTGGAACTCTTGGATCTGCCCCAATTCATCAGCACTGCTTGAGGAAGGAAGGAAACTGAAGCTCAGGTTTTACTTTACTTGGATGCTCTCTTCCATGGTTTCCAAGAGGTGCCAAAGTTCAAAGGGGAGAAGTTATCTAATTTTCTTTTTCTGTAAATCGTAGAAAGAAACCATCTATGTGAAGTAAACCTCATCTATTATAGGAGCCCTAAAGACAGTATATGGTTGACATTTCTATCATAGGGATGACACTATTCAACAAGCAGTTAAACTCATTTGGGAAGAAAAAAACATAGTTCCCTGCCATAATGCAGTAGGCTATTATCCAATTAAAAATGGTCTGATAAAAACACTTTTTAACATTTGTCACATTTTTTGCCTGTTTGTGATCCAGCCAAAGAATTTCTATCATTTTCTGAATGCAACCAAGATGTAACTAACTGTTGCCATACCAATAACGAGGAAGAAAAAGAACCTCCCCCACATGGACTACCCACACAGATCTGATGGGCACAGTTTGTGAAATGCCTTGGGAATAAAATGGTGTGGTGACTACGCACATGGCTGCTGCAGTCAGATCTGGCTTTAGACTTACACACTGTGTGTGTGTGTATGTGCATATGGTATAAGTCTGAATCACTGAGGCATTGTATCTGCTCATGTTCCCAATCACATCTCCCATTTAAGTCGCTGGCTACTCTTTTTTTCCTCACTCTGTCAAACTATACTGTGTCTGAGGAGCTGTGGGCCTGAGTCTGGTTGTAGCTCTCTAACAGCACAACTCACATAATCCTCATAGCAGAAAAACAAATGAGATTTATTTTTTTTGCTCTAACTTGGGGACAGTTTTGCCTGTGTATCATCTTGAGTTCTTTGAGGTCTATACGTTCAGTGATACCTGTTCACTGACACTAGATGTTGAGACATTTCTACGTAAAGTGAAAAAGACTTTACACACTGCAACTTACACATATTTTCACTTTCAATATGTCCACTAAATTTCCTTTTAAAGCAGCATTTCTTTTCCCCTTCCTTCTCTCTGTCTTCTTGGCTGTTACATTGTGAGTATTTTGGAATAGCGTTCAACTATTTCTGGATGATTGCAGTAGGCTTAGCACATCATGAAAACTAATACATATATATTTTAAAAAGGATAAGAGTCTGAAGAAGTGTCTGAGCTACTTATTTCTCATTTATGTTATAAAACAGTAAATAAAACAATGAATAAATCTCTGTAGTCCATGAAAAACACTCAGTAGAAAAGAGAGAGCAGTATATATAGTTCCTTAAATATCTCAAAGATATTGAATTTACTACTCAGTTATTGTTGTCTTGTAATGCCAATGTTGTGATATGACTTACTATCATGAATAAATACAGTCGTTGAGCCGCCAACATTGAAAAAATTAGGCCAGTTCAAGTCAAAACCAATTTTGCATGAGAAGAGAGGATTTCTGCAAAATGAAAAAGGAAATCCCATGCTGCTTCATTTTCACATCAGCCAAAAAAAAGTTTAATCTGAAATAAAATATCATTTGGTTGTGGGCTATTTAAGACTTTTAACCCTTCCTTATCTTAATCTACTATGTACAATTTTTTTAAATTATTTTTAAAGCATAGAAAGCAAAGATTTTGGTCTTTCCAAAATGAAAATTGTAAAAATGTTTTGACATTTAAAAAATTCCCTTGATTTTTTCAGCTAACATTTTTCGTCTGATCCTACCCACACTTGTAGATTGCTTCTGCCATGTGCGTCCTTTCCTCTCACTGAAAATGCCATTAAAAATAATAGTAACTTCACTGATCGTCAAAAGCATGTACCCCCATTTTAACAATGGAGTCATACTTTTATATACACTTAAGTGTCTACAAAGTTTCATAAATCATGTTCCAATGCAATATACGCAGTCATTTTAAATGTGTCTAATGCACTCTTTATTGAATTCAAGCTTTTATTACTCTCAAATCTGTCTTCTCACTTAAGACTATAAGGATTTTTATGCAGTGCTTTGTTAATAACAGGACTATTTTCTCTTATGTTTGCTACTGAAAATGTCTTTTAAGATATTTGATAGGAAAAATTCAGAAGTTCAGGCTGGATCTGCCTCTTTACATTCCTGTGTCTTGGCTCCTCATTTCCTACCTGCTGTGTTTCCCTCAGTGAGAATACAAACTTATTGGTTGCTCAAATAGCTTTAATGTGGCACAGTTTCTGGTCTATTTTTGCAAGCTGTACACCATCTCCTGTGTTTGTCCAATGTCTTCTTTAGCACTTCTTGCAAAAGGATAGACAGGTTTACATGTGAATGCCTGAAGAATACAGGATATGGTGTATGGCGTACTAGCAGTTCATGGTTTCCAAGTCACAGGATGATAGAATCATAGAATAGTTTGGGTTGGAAGGGACCTTTAAAGGTCATCTAGTCCAACCTCCTGCAATGAGCAAGGACATCACTAGATCAGGTTGCTCAGAGCCCCGTCCAACCTGACCTTGAATGTTTCCAGGGATGGGGCATCTACCACCTCTCTGTGCAACCTGTTCCAGTGTTTCACCATCCTCATTGTAAAACATTTCTTCCTTATAGCTAGTCTGATTCTACCCTCTTTTAGTTTAAAACCATTACTCCTTGTCCTATTGCTACAGGCCCTGCTAAAAAGTCTGTCCCCATCTTTCTTATAAGCCCCCTTTAATTATTGAAAGGCCGCAATAAGGTTTCCCTAGAGCCTTCTCTTCTCCAGGCTGAACAACTCCAACTCTCTCAGCCTTTCCTCATAGGAGAGGTGTTCCAGCCCTCTGATCATTTTTGTGGTCCTCCTCTGGACCTGCTCCAACAGGTCCATGTCTTTCTTGTGCTGAGGGCTCCAGTGCTGGACGCAGTACTCCAGGTGGGGTCTCAACAGAGCAGAGTAGAAGGGCAGAATCACCTCCTTCGACCTGCTGGCCACACTCTTTTTTATGCAGCCCAGGCTACGGAAGCAATCTTCTAGTATGACTAGACATCATAGGTTTCACTCAGTTAGATCCACAGTGGCTCCAGCAACTCATGATGAAGAAAATTGCACAGAGCATCTTATGTCAGATTTGATAAAACTTCAGCTAAAGCATCCATTCAAATGGGTCAGAAGTTTTAATGGTAAATCTATCAGACTAGGGCATTTTTTCTGAGGTCATGAACTTTGAAGGATTTGTTCCTTGTGGCTGTCAGTAGGTCTGCTCTTCTGGAAAATAAAAGTAGTATTTAGCTAAGGATCCAGCTCTCCTCTGGGACACACACATACCACTTAGTCCGATTTCAGCGGTGCTTACGAAGTTGTACCTGAGGATTAAATGAGCCCTTTAATAATTAATTGTAAGGATTTTAGGTTAACCTGTGCTGTTCCAGTTAAAAGTCTCAATGCAGAACCTTTGATAGTAGCAGATCAAGCAGTAGAAAGGCAACAGTCTCTTTTGTCACCTAGTATAGTGGTCACAGATACATACATAGCAACTCTCTGCTGAGGTTAAAGGGGAAAAAATATTAAATGTAATTTCTCTATCATCTCCTCACTGCTGTGCTTATAGGAAGGCTGGCTTTGGTTTTCCATAGGAAATTTCAGCTCCAGTGGAGCCACCATCTTCTTGCATCTCTACAAGGCCTTCTAAGTTATGCAGACATGGATAGTAGGGGCCAAGAGCTAAAGGAAAACCCATCCCACACTATACTGGAGTGAATCGGTGTCACTGGATGCACCACCTCTTCTGCTATTTCCTGTCCCACAGATGGCTACATAGCATCTGTGTGTCTGTTCTAATGGCACACAATTGTATAGGTTGGACTGCAATCTAATCTTAAACTAACTTTGCACAGTTAATAAAAAAAGTCATGTCTTTCCGGTAATGATAACAGGACTTTATTGTCAATGCACAAGTATTTCCTTTCAAAAAAGTTAACTTCATAACGAGTTCAGGGTTTCACAAACGATCCCTCAAGTTCCAACCTTGGTGTTGTGTAATGTACTTTAATACTCCTTCATACTGACTTTCTGTTTACTTAATAGAAAGCTATTTAGCTTTTGGAACTTTACAGATTTTGGCACACTGAAAGAAACCAACCTGCTTTATTAAATTCATGATTGAAGGAAATCACTCTAAGCCTAATAAGATTTACGTGTTTCCATTCAATGTCAGCAGGGAGTCAGATTAAATCAAGGCTGAAGGTCTCAGCTGCATTCGAACCCTTGATCAAGATACTAATGCTTCAGTTTGAAAAGTATGACAAGATGATTAGATGATTTAAATAGGCCTGTGCTTTTTGAGATGGCTGATATCCCTAAAGCAATTATTTTTGCAGTCAAATTACGGATTTCTTACAGTCATATTAATAAAATGTGGTTTGTCAAGTTTTTCAGTAAGGCTGTTTAATGAAAAGAATAATTTATTTTGTTTCTTTTGTTTAACACCGTTACCTGTTATACAAGTAGTCTATTACTAAAAACATAATACCTGATACTTATATAAAGTTGTCCCCAAAGCATTTTACAAAAGAGGTCTGTGTGATTATCCTTTTCTATAGATCAGCAATGCAATATCTTTAATGTTACAGTTATTGGATGACATCCCAGGATTTCAACCTCTGTGCCTATCCAGAGTGACTAGGGATTCATTACCTTTCGAGCTCTTGTCCCATAAATAAAGCTAAAATACATCTAAAAAGAAGGAGTCATTTAACCTGCACTGAGTGTTTAGAAGAATTTTCTTGTACCACTTGAAGATTATGTAGCGTTGGTTGGTATGCTTTCATGAGGGATGGTCCAAAGGCTGCCCATGAAGATCTACAAGCTGACTCGTCCTCTTCACTTCTCCTTCCAAGGTGAGACCAATGCTGTACCAATGCTCTTAGTACCTGTTGTTACCCATAGTGTTTATGAGACTTATAGTCAAGGAAGAATGTCTGAAATTTTCAAGACCATCTTCCGGATTTAGAAACACGTCTTCTATCATTTTAATGGAATGAAAGGTATCTTCAGTCTACTCCAATTTTTGCAACATAGGCTTGGATTTTGGGCCATAGCAGCCTCCGGAAGAAATTCAGGGACATGAAGTGAAATCCTGGGAATCTTATTTTCATGAGCTGCATGTGATGAAAATATTGAAATCAGTCAATCAAACTGTGGTTCTGACAAAGCACACACTTTGAAAACCAAGATGATTAATATACCTTTTGTCTCAATGTCTGCAAACCAAAACTGGAATCCCTGACAGTCAGTCTGGGAGATAAAAACTGTAGATAATGGATCCATTTGTAATTACGTCAAAAGATAAGCCAAGAATTAAGGAAGATAGTAGATATGGAGGGTTGCAAACTCACCTAGACTTTATTTGGACTAAGTTCCTTTCTAAACCATGCTTTTCTTCCTGCATGAGCTGGGTGATCTTTGCTGGTTTTGTAGGTTTGCAATGCTGTGCACCTTGTTCCAAAAACTGATCGGCACTGCTGTAAAATGGATGCACAAATCAAGCTTGGCTTTGGCAACAAGGTATTTCCTAGTCCTTACTGGGACTAAATGACAACCTGGGACACTGAAAGCTGGCAGTAAAGCAGGTTTTAGACGTTTTATTATAGTCTAGGCACCTTTCTGAAATTTTAGCCTGTATCCTATAATGGACTTCATGCACAAGCATCAGGCACTTGTAGTAGCAAATGGTCGAGGTGCTAGAATTTTTCTGTAGTGAAAGAGGCAATGGGAAACTGCTTCCCGGGTTCTCCTCTGGAGTACAGGGAACCCTACCACTCTGCCAGGCAAGGTGGATGTGGCGGATAGGGAAGATCACAGATTGGCACTTCACTGAGGTAGATCACTTCACAAAGGAAAGACTTAGGCCTACTAGATTAAGAGGCATCATTGTTGATAATGTCATGGAATCATCTGAACTGTAATCACACTGCACCTCGATAGCCTGGGAGATGAGTATTTTCCCTTTGCTCTTAGCAAAGTGATAGCTGAGAACTCTCCTTACGATATTTCGGGTCACTGACAGCTATTTTCCCCTTAATGAACACCTAAAAAAAAAGTGATGAGCAGATGGACAGACTGATTCTTCAACGTATATCACTCAGGACTGTGTAGTCAAGGATCCTCTAATGAAGCAAAATGTTGTGGGCTGATATAAACTGTCAGTCTCATCCTCTATTGCTACTTGCCAGTTTGCTGTGGCCGTATAATGTTATCAGTCTACTGTACTTCGAGAACATTGATATATAGAGATAAGAAGTTTCCATTGTTTATCCCAATCAGATAAAAGTAATGGCAGTCTTAAATACAAGTCTCCCCCCTCTAGTTTCAAACTCTATGGGTAGAGAGTTTTGTTTGACTAATGTGGGCTGTAAAAATTTCAAATAATGCAATGACTGAAGCAAGAAAACACAAACACATTGCATACTAGATGCAGTTGAGTGAGTACTGACTGACCAATTGCAGCTCCCTGGCAATAAATTCTATATGGTTCAGGAGTCTTAATTGCAGAAGTGTCCTAAAATATGCAAAAATGTCCTTTATGAAATGCAAGCATACATGAATGATTTATTCTAAATGTAGAAAGCAAAAAAATTATTT